>NC_012874.2:42566838-42571866 GCF_000003195.3 Sorghum bicolor | reverse complement strand
CGAGGCAAAAGAATAACCATTGTTGGACAAGTTATCTGTTGAACAAGCATCAGTCATCACCATTGTGCTTATGATCTAGTTTTCCTAAGTCTTGATCTTTATGTGCATCGTGGTGATACGACTAAAGTCAACCATCTTTATCATGAATCCTTATCTCCTGGCTTTGAAGGTGACTAATGGTTAAGCGTCAACCGCAATTGTTGTAGTTAAGAGTGGAGCTTTGGAAATTTTAGTGCTGAGAGCCAATTGATTGGTTGCTAGTAACAAGGCTAATCTCAAGCAAGGAAACGATGGATTTATAGCCATGAAGGATATATTTCATCAACTTGTGAATCAATCTTTAGAGTTGAGAGATGTCTTGTCAGTCAGGAATGCTGCCGTTTTAGCACCGAACAAGTTTAGTGTGTATATGTTCTGCCTACACAAATGGTGCCCGTTTGAGCTGAATTTTGATCAGAGGTTGGAAGACTCATGGATCTGTATTTCTACCAAAGTTCATGGAAATGTGAGTAGTAATTGGTGAAATATGAACTAAAACCTGAAAGGGGTAGAAGTCTACAATCTTCCTTTTGATATCGATCATCCTTCGTATATAAAGTGGCGTTGATTTTAGTGCCATGGATTATAGTATGGGCAATGTCTTGCTGCATAGATAATGCTTATATGCTGAAATAAGATTCTTTGTACCCGTTTGTGCCAGTGTGAGTCAAATACAATTTGAAAGGTGTCAATCAATAGATTGTTAATATCAGAGCTACCGACTGATCCTAAAAAGGAAGCCATAAAGGGAAAAGTAGTTCCCTTGGGTTGTTTTTTTTTCTATGGTACAAGTCAACCTAACTCTTATGCAATTGCATCATGAAGAAAGGTCATTGTTAACCTACTTGGTGGTAAACTGTTTCTTTAGTTGGTTGAACACTTGCAACTGTTGGAGACATATAGGCCCCACTATCATCCTTTGTCAGTAGTGGTTATCCAATTCTTACATGCCTTGGTTACCTTCTATGTGTTACCCAAGAAGTTACATCTGATTCAACCCAGATAACTGTTGTTGTTTGGATACAAGAATCCCATTAAAGTAAATGATCATGGAAGGCATGAAACCAACAGACTCAGCTATCACATTCACTGTTCTCTTAATCGAGTGGTCAGTACAATGTTGTCATTAGAGAAAGAGAACTGCATGCATGGAAAGTTACAATCCAACCATTTTGGTAGAGGACTGCTTTTCAAATCTTGTGAATGAGCCTGGAATCACTATAATGCGCAACCCTTAGAAGCTTGTGAAGTGGTGTGAAGTTCGTATGGCTTGCATTAGTTTCACTAAAGAAGCTAATGGTACAAGTAGCTCCTTATGCTCTAAACCACTGTTTATACACCAGGAACAAAGTACATGGAACAGTTTGTCTTGGATTCCTCCCAAAGTAACAATGCTTCACTGAAGTTAAACAAAAGAGGCGATTCTCTAGATAAAGGTTTACTATGAAGAGCAAGTATCATGAAATGTTTGGACCAAGTTTGCTTCTCTGATGTTCCAAGCAAAGTAGCCCACTGTTATCACTGATGTTGGAAAAATGCGTGACATTGTTTTCTTCCCTTGAAAGTCTTTTGCACCAAATCTCGGGACGAGATTCTTTTAAGGGGGGAAGGCTGTAACACCCCAGGTGTTTGTCACTTGCTAAGTACTAGGTTTGAGCTCAAACATGAAAAGTTCAGTGGTAATAAAGAGGTCAAAGTCAATCTATGAAAGTAAGCCCTAACTTGGATTTGGATGATGCACCTTTACTTATATATAGGCCCTTTTTCAAAGGTATGCTTGGATGATGCTAATGGAACCTTTTTCATGTGTCTTATATCCATCCCAATCTATGTTGGTCTATGGAAAAGTTTGGTGAAGTTTGGAATCAAGAAGTCACATGAAATGATAAGTTATATCCTTGTTGGAATGACTCTATTAAGGAAATGGATTCATGGGTCGCCAACCAAACCTTGCAAACTTACTCATATGACGCTAGATGAATTATACAACAAAAGTCATGAAGGGTTCATGTTGAGCTTATGTCAAGAAAATGCTTCAATTGGTCTAAAATCCTATTTGGAGCTTTATCAGGATACTGCATTGACCAAAGTGAAAGTTTGACTTCGGTTAGAGTTATGAGGATTGGACCTAAATAAAAGTTGTAGTTTTCCTTCTGTAGAAGAAACTTTATTCAAGGGTCAAGAACCAAATCAGCCTGCAAATAGTTCAAACAGAGGCTCAAAGTTCGAATCAGCTGCTGCTTTTTACCCCGGAGAAATAATTCTAAGTCCCGGAAAGTGACAGCAGCAAGTTAGCTTTTTTATGACATTTTATTATCCAAATTCTTATGGTAACTCAATTAGATTCCTTAATATGAGTTGGAGTACTCTTCTTGATAAAACCAATGGATCAAGTGTTATCAAATTTGGAGCTCATTTGGATATCTAAAAGTAGCTCCCAAAACAGCAAAAAGTTATTTTATCGCTAAACGGACATCGACCCGTTGGCATGCCGTGTTCTCGTGTTTTTGTTAAGCAACTAAAGTTGGTCCAAGAATAAAAGTGGTGGACAATTACTTGGAGAAGGTCATGTAAAAAGTTGCATCAAGTTTGACATGGTTTGGACCATCAATTCTTTGTTTTGCTAATCACCGTCAATACGTTGACACTCATCACTTGGCATCTAATTATCTCTTATTCTGTTGGTCTAATGACCTTGGTCCCTTAATCAAAGTTGGAGAGCAGGCCGAGGTGAGCAAACTTCCATTTTGGCCCAAGGACCAATTCGGCCAGGAACAAGCCCAAAATCGCCTCCCACCTTGCCTACTCCGACGCGCGCCACGTGTTCGATGAAATGCCTACGTGGTCGCCATGCACCAGAGCGCGCCCCACCATTGCCGCACCTCTGCTGCTGCTCCATTTCGCGTTTGGGACAGCCAGAAGGGCTCACCACTCCCTCACTCACTCGCCTCCACATCCTCCTCCACTCCCTGCTCGCCATCCTCGCCCTCACAGCTTGTTTCTGAGTGTGTGCTCCGCCATGGTCATGGAACAAGCAGAGCTCGAGCTCCTGCTGCTGCTGGCTGCAGCCGGCCAAGGCCAGGGCCGGGCGTGGCCATGGCTAGCCGAGGCCAGGCCGCCGGCTGCCTCCTGCTGCCACCGGCCGCTCTCAGGTGGATCCCGAAGCCGGACGACAACGGCCATGTCCTCTGCTCCCGTAACAAGAAGAAGGCAGGGACCTCGGGTTAGAATAAGAAACAACCCAGGGTTCCAGATGCGAAGCCAAGACTCATATGAATAGTGTTACTGTGCTGTGGCGTGATTCTTGAAAAAGCTAGGGTTCCCGGTGCAAGATCTGTTTTCCTTTTCTTTGTTCTTGCAGATTTCTTGTATGAACTTTGCAAATGCATAGTAATTCACAGAAAAGTCGTAAAATAGCAAATGTGGACTTTTTGGAATCCTTGTGAAATGCTCTATGCAGTAGATCTATAATATGGCATGGTTTAGTTTGAAGTTTTAGTCGTAAAAATAGATTTATTCAGTTAGGTTTTAATTCCTTGTTATATTTGTCTTTTTCATAACTGCTGTGTTATTGCCCAAACAAATGTGAAAATATTATGACATGCTTTTCATATGATATTTGATGACTGGTAAAAGTTTCATGAATTTAGGAACAATATATTAAGAGTTACAAAAATAACAAGTACCCTGTGTTCCTTTGCTCCTATTCTGAGTGGATCTGCATGTTTGTATTGTTTGGCTCAGTTCAGTTGTGAATCATGCCTTAATGAAATTATATAAGTTTTAGTACTTTTCTTGAGCTTTCCAAAAAGATAAATAGCACAATTTTTGGTTGAGCACATGTTGAGTTATAGTGGTTTAAAGTACTGTTCCAGTTTCTGTCTAAACACAGACAGAATTGCATTGTTTGTAATGTAAGACCTTGTTAGTGGTATATTTAGCTCTAGATGTTTATAACAAAGTTGTTCACAATTTCGTAAGATTTCTAGAAAGTACACAATCATAAATTATGGACATATGAACTTCAAGTTATAGCTGTTTAATGTAGCATGGCAGATTCTGTCTAAGTTTTGGACAGAGATGCCTTCATGGGATTAATTGACCTTGATAACTGTGGAATCATATTTAGATGATAATAAGAAAGTTGTAGGTAACTTTATAAGCTTTCCAAAAATATAAGAATTATGTTTGCTGGAGGTCTACAACTCTAGTTATGCTGCTTTGAATTGCCTATCAGTTTTCTGTGTAATTGTACCCCTACTGTTTGGCAGCATGAGCAGTTTTATTTATGCAATTAATTCCATGATATAAATGATGTTTGCTGTGAAACATGTATATATAAAAGATGTAGATAACTTATTAATATATCTTGTGGTAAATTTTCATATCATTTAGCTAAGTGGTTTGTGAGTTACAGTAGTATGAATTTCATCCTTTGAAATGCTTGTTCTCTGGAAGTTCCTGGACCAGATTATATGGTCATGCATGTTTGACTTGGTTAACTTGTTAATCATGCTAATATGATTAAAAATTAATTGTAGATAATTTTATAATCTTTCCAGAATGTCCTATTGCATAGTTTTTGGAGTTGTGTAACTCCAGTTATGATTTATTTACTGAGTTGTTGCATGTTTGTCCAAAATTGCTGAAAATGCATGAATGCTTGATTGCATTACTTGTTGTGTGCAAACTGTGATTTATGTCTTTAATGGTGATTAAGTAATACACTTGTAACCTTGTAAAACTTGTGTCATTATTGATATGTTTGCTCTATATAATTGGTCATGTGATGTTAGTTAAATAACTTTAGATGCCTATGTCTTGCATACTTTTATGTAATGCATGTTGTGTCACTATTCCGCATATTCATGCACTTGCATCTTGCATCTCATCTAGGTGCGCTAGATAAATATTCGAGATTGGCTTACGGTTAACTTACGCCTATGGACGCTGCCGTCCGTGGAGAGAACCGGGACAGCCCCTTTTTTT
>NC_012874.2:42420142-42556631 GCF_000003195.3 Sorghum bicolor | reverse complement strand
GTACTTTATAAGCTTTCCAAAATATAAGAATTATGTTTGCTGGAGGTCTACAACTCTAGTTATGCTGCTTTGAATTGCCTATCAGTTTTCTGTGTAATTGTACCCCTACTGTTTGGCAGCATGAGCAGTTTTATTTATGCAATTAATTCCATGATATAAATGATGTTTGCTGTGAAACATGTATATATAAAAGATGTAGATAACTTATTAATATATCTTGTGGTAAAGTTTCATATCATTTAGCTAAGTGGTTTGTGAGTTACAGTAGTATGAATTTCATCCTTTGAAATGCTTGTTCTCTGGAAGTTCCTGGACCAGATTATATGGTCATGCATGTTTGACTTGGTTAACTTGTTAATCATGCTAATATGATTAAAAATTAATTGTAGATAATTTTATAATCTTTCCAGAATGTCCTATTGCATAGTTTTTGGAGTTGTGTAACTCCAGTTATGATTTATTTACTGAGTTGTTGCATGTTTGTCCAAAATTGCTGAAAATGCATGAATGCTTGATTGCATTACTTGTTGTGTGCAAACTGTGATTTATGTCTTTAATGGTGATTAAGTAATACACTTGTAACCTTGTAAAACTTGTGTCATTATTGATATGTTTGCTCTATATAATTGGTCATGTGATGTTAGTTAAATAACTTTAGATGCCTATGTCTTGCATACTTTTATGTAATGCATGTTGTGTCACTATTCCGCATATTCATGCACTTGCATCTTGCATCTCATCTAGGTGCGCTAGATGAATCACGTGAAGGTCATGATGTGGAATCAAACTCAAAGATGGTGTTTGGTGGACCTCTCCCAAAGGTGGAAGGACTAAGCAAGTGTTGTGACCTTAGATGCCACCAAGACGAAGCAACTAACTGAACTGACTCAGTGTTGATCCCAGGCAAGCCTCGGAGCATTATAAGTCTCCCACTACTTTTGAATGCAGTTGAGAATATATGTTATATATGTATTGTTGCATTAAGTATAGGAGTTGGGTGAAACCCTTGCTGCATATAACACTCCTTGTCCAGCAAATATACCTATAACCCTATGTAGATTCAGGATCGAATCTAAATGCTTAGTCATGCTTAGACTGGTAGAAGCCAGGTGATGTCCTATCACCTGAGCGAGATAGGTGGATACCTGAAAAGGTTGGCTATATATGCTATCATGGAAATAACCAAGTGATGAGGATGAATAATTGGAGACCGGGCGGGACGACGCTAGAGAAGTAACAAGACATGGAGGTCTTGGGTGCCTGTCTATCCCCGCCTGTGTCGATTAAGGACCGATCGTTGACGGCCCTCTTGTCATGTTGAACGCATGCCCCACACTTAGCTGGAAGGATAAGTCGTTCCGACCGCGAAACCTGAACACTATCCGGGCCGGGAATCGGCCCGATGTACGCGCTGTATTGGTGATGGTTGAGGAGAACGACGAGGGCGCGGCGCGCAACCTTGGTATACCTTGGATACCTCGGTCGCCGGAACGGTCCTCGGGTACGGGCGGTGCCTGTCGAACCCGCGAATTGGTCCTGGATAGTGTAATATGGTGACCTGTAGCTCACTTTGGCCGGTGAGTGTGGTTTGTGTGGGGAATAACTCGCCAGCTGGTCAGAAATCGATTCGAATCGCCATCGCTCCTGGATAGTGAGCACTTGACTTGAGCCCCGTCCTCGTAGTAATGTTTATGGAACACTTGGATGGTTATGGTATGATGATGTTGGAAATGCCACATCAAATATGGGTACTATTGTTGAATCTTAATCAAGTGATTGCTTTAGTACAGGTGCTAATCTAGATGATAGGTTAATGATTATTAACTTGAGCTAAATACCTGAAGGATTACTTAGTTGCAACTTAAGTTTTTTTATGCAAAAAGTGTTGTCAAGCTAGCTCCACCAATAAAGCCTTGCATACTCCTTGGTGTCATATTATTTCTGGTTTATGACGGGTAAGTCTAGCTGAGTACCTTCTCGTACTCAGGGTTTATTCCCACTTGTTGCAGGTTGTGATGTATCATGGCTACTGCAAGAGTTGGATGACTCCTACCATATTAGAGGAGTAAGATCATGGGCATGATCCTTCTTAGTTACCTCATCTATGTTGCTTTTGCTAGAGTTGACCTGGATACTGGCATGTATTTGAAATGAGAGCAATATTAGTTTCAAATTACTTTGCTTCCGCTACTTTTCAACTTAAGTTGTAATAACTATATTGAACTCAGATGTATGTCAAACTATTTGTGAAATGGATGTAACATGTGACTTGTTATGTTGAATCACTACGATCTTGGCTGGTATGTTGGTTGGTTTGAAATCCCTCGTGATTTCACGGACTACCGGGTTTATGAGAGTTCGATTACGGTAAAGCAACTGCTTTGGCGGGAGTTTTTCGTAGTTGATCTCTTGTAAATTGGGCGGTTCTGTTACAGAGCCCCTACAAAATCATGCCGTTGGCACACTCGACCTGGCCGTTAGTTCGAGGGTGGGCTACTGCGGACCAGTTCACACGGATGTGATGCCGGTCACAGAAGTCCAAGAACTTTTTGCCGGTGAACTGAGTGCCGTTGTCGGTGATGATGACGTTGGGAATCCCAAACCGATGGATGATGTCGGTGAAGAAGAGGATGGCCTGCTCAGAGGGGATGTTCGTGATGAGTCGAGCCTCGATCCATTTGGAGAATTTGTCGGTGGCCACCAGCAAATGGGTGTATCCTCCTGCTGCTTTCTGTAGAGGCCCTACGAGGTCGAGACCCCACACCGCGAACGGCCACATGATGGGGATCAACTGGAGAGCGTGGGTGGGAATATGCATCTGCTTGGCGTAAAATTGACACCCATGGCACGAGCGTATGAGCTCGATGGCGTCAGCTACGGCCGTTGGCCAGTAGAAGCCTTGTCAGAAAGCGTTCCCTACGAGGGTCCGTGGAGCAGCGTGGTGGCCACAAGTCCCCGAGTGTAGATCCTCGAGGAGCTTTCGGCCTTCCTCTATGGTGATGCAACGCTGCAAGATTCCTGTCGGGCTTCGTTGATATAATTCATTATCTTCGCCGTAGATTACATATGACTTGGCCCGTCGAGCGATACGGCGGGCCTCGGATCGATCTTCTGGTAGCTCGCACCGAATCAGGCAGTCGAAGAACGGCGTGCGCCAGTCGAACGGTCGACCGGGTCCCTGTTCTGCCTCCATTACTTCTGCCACCGCTAGCAGTGCTTCGATGACGTCGGTTTGTTGGAGGGCGGTGGTTTCGACGTCAGCCCCCGAGCACAAGTTGACGGATGGCTCGTGCAAATCTCTCGAGAATGCGTCGGGCGGGACCGTGCCTCGAGTCGACGCGATCTTAGCGAGTTCGTCAGCTGCCTCGTTGTAGCGTCGGCCTATGTGGACAAGCTCGAGGCCGTGGAATTTGTCCTCGAGCCGACGTACCTCCTTACAGTATGCCTCCATTTTCGGATCGTGGCAGTTGGAGGCTTTCATCACTTGGTCGATGACGAGTTTGGAGTCGCCTCGAATGTCGAGGCGCCGAACTCCTAGGTCGATGGCGATCTTCAGCCCATTGACAAGGGCCTCATATTCTGTGACGTTATTGGATGGAGCAAAATGTATTCTGATGACATACCTCATTTGAACGCCTATGGGCGAGATGAATAGCAGGCCCGCCCCAGCTCCCGTCTTCATGAGAGACCCGTCGAAATACATCGTCCATAGTTCTGCTTGAACTTGAGCCGGGGGGAGCTGGGAGTCCGTCCATTCCGCGACGAAATCCACCAGAGCTTGAGACTTGATAGCTTTGTGGGGCGCATAAGTGAGGGTCTCACTCATGAGCTCGACCGACCATTTGGCGATTCTTCCCGTGGCCTCCCGACTTTGGATGATCTCACCCAAGGGGAAGGACGAGACCACCGTGATAGGGTGGCCGAGGAAGTAGTGTTGCAGCTTGCGTCGGGCAAGGATCACCGCGTAGATTAGTTTCTGGATCTGCGGATATCGTGCCTTGGTCTCTGAGAGTACCTCGCTGACGAAGTAGACTGGCCCCTGGACTGGCAGCGCATGCCCTTCTTCCTGTCTTTCGACCACTACCGCCACACTGACCACCTGGGTCATCGAGGCAACGTACAGAAGCAGAGGTTCTGCGGGCTGAGGGGGGACCAGGACCGGGGCAGAGGTAAGTGTTTTCTTTAGGTTATCGAGGGCTTCCTCGGCTTCGGGGATCCAAGAGAAACGCTCAGCTTTTTTCAAGAGCCGATACAGTGGCAATGCCTTTTCTCCAAACCTTGAGATAAAATGACTTAGCGCCGCCAAACATCCCGTGACTTTCTGCACTCCCTTGACGTCTCGGATCGGCCCCATTCTCGTGATGGCCGAGACTTTCTCGAGATTGGCCTCGATGCCGCGCTAGGAAACTATGTATCCCAGAAGCATGCCTCGAGGTACGCCAAAGACGCATTTCTCGGGGTTGAGCCTGATCTTGTTGGCGCGCAGACAACTGAAAGCGATCTCGAGGTCCCGGATCAAGTCTCCTTGTCTCTTTGACTTGATGACGATGTCGTCGACATACGCCTCGACCGTTGACCCTATATGTTTACCGAACACATGGAGCATGCATCGCTGGTATGTCGCTCCCGCGTTTCGAAGCCCGAATGGCATGGTCACATAACAATACATCCCAAAAGGAGTGATAAAAGAGGTCGCGAGCTGGTCGGACTCTTTCATTTTTGTTTGATGGTAACCAGAATATGCATCAAGGAAAGAAAGGGTTTCACATCCTGTGGTAGAGTCAACAATTTGATGAATGCGTGGTAATGGAAAAGGAACTTTCGGACATGCTTTATTTAAACTTGTATAATCGACACACATCCTCATTTTCCCATTCTTTTTCTTAACTAATACAGGGTTTGCTAACCAGTCGGGATGGTGAACCTCCTTGATGAATCCGGCCATCAAAAGCTTGCGGATCTCCTCACCAATGATCTTGCGTTTCTCCTCGTTGAAGCGACACAACCGTTGTTTCACTGGCTGGGAACCGGCTTGAATTTCCAAGGAGTGCTCGGCGACTTCCCTCGGTATGCCTGGCATGTCCGAAGGACTCCATGCATACATGTTGGCGTTTGCACGGAGAAAGTCGATGAGCACGGCTTCCTATTTGGGGTCGAGGTCGGCGCTGATCGTCAGCACCTTGCCGTAGGAGCCGCTAGGGTCGAGCGGGATCTTTTTCGTTCCTTCTGCTGGCTCGAAGCTGCCTGCGTGACGCTTGGGCTCCGGAGCTTCTGTGGCCAGGGTCTCGAGCTTCAAGGCGAGCTCGATGGAGCTATCGACAGCTTCCCCATACTGGACGCACTCGACGTCGCACTCGTACGCGTGCTCGTAGGAGGAGCTGACGCTGATGACGCACTTGGGTCCGGGCATCTTCAGCTTCAGGTAGGTGTAGTTGGGGATAGCCATAAACTTGGCGTAGCCCGGGCGCCCGATGATGGCGTGGTACATGCCTCGGATCCCACCACTTCAAAGGTAAGAATCTCCTTCCTGAAATTGGCCGCTGTGCTAAAGCAGACCGGTAAGTCGATTCGACCTACCGGCAGTGCCTTCTTTCCTGGTACGACACCATGGAATCCGCCGGTGCTTGGTTGGAGCTGCGCCCTGTTGATGCCGAGAAGGTCGAGGGTCTCGAGGTAGATGATGTAAAGGCTACTGCCGCCGTCCATCAGTACCTTCGAGAGTCTGGCGTTGACGATGATGGTGTCGACGACGAGCGGGTAGACACCAGGGGCGACTACCTTGTCGAGGTGGTCGTCTCGATCGAAGGTGATGGGTGTGTTTGACCAGTTGAGGTACTGGGGCACCGCCATCCTTGCCGCAAAGACCTCGCGGTGTTCTCTCTTGCGTTGCCTTGCGGTTAGCTGCGTCGAGGGTCCGCCGTAGATCATGTAGCAGTCGTGGATGGCTGGGAAACCTTCGGCGTCTTTGTTGTCCCCCTTGTCGCTGCTCTTTTCTTTCTTCAGGTCGTCCTTTTTGAATCCCAGGCCATCGAAATGCCTCTTCAGCATACGGCAGTCCTTGAGCTTGTGGTTCGCCCCTCCCTTATGGTAAGGGCAGGGCTCCTTCAGCATCCTGTCGAAGATAGCTCCTTTAGGGGGTCATCGAGGTCTTTTACGATCCATGGCGGCGACGAGGTCGTCGTCGAGGGCCTCCCATTGGAATGGCCGTGCTTTCTTCTTCTTCTTGCTCTTCTTGGGTCCTCGACTGGGGCCCTCATCGTCATCGGCTGGCGACTTGCCTTTGCCCCCTTCGCAGCTGAAGAAAGCACTGACCGCTTCCTCCCCTGCAGCGTAGTTCGCCACTATGTCCATCAGTTCGTCGATGGTCTAAGGGCAATTCTGGCCTGACTCCCGCACTAAATCTCGGCTGGTGGTGCCCGAGGCAAAAGCCAAGATGACGTCGTGGTCTGGGATGTGCGGCAGCTCGGTGCGTTGCTTCGAAAAGCGTCGAGCATACTCTCGGAGAGTTTCTCTTGGCTTCTGCTTGCACTTGCTGAGGTCAGACGAGTTGCCAGGTCGTATGTAGGTCCCCTTGAAGTTGCCCACGAATACTCTGACCAAATCAACTCAATCGTGGATCTGGTTGGCCGGGAGCTCTTCGAGCCATCTACGGGCGGTGTCGGAGAGAAAAAGCGGCAATTGCCGGATGATGGCCCGATCGTCTCCTCGAGCGCCACCCAACTGATAGGCTAGCCGAAAGTCCGCCAACCATAGTTCTGGCTTGGTTTCGCCGTTGTATTTAGCAATGCTAGTCGGGGGTCGGAACGGGCTGGGGAGCGGCGTGCTGCGGATTGCTCTGCTGAACACCCGAGGGCCCGGCGGTTCTAGGGCCATCCGGTCCTCGTCGCTGTCGTATCGCCCGCCGCGGTGGGCGCTGTAACCGCACTCTTCTGCGTCCCCACATCGACGGCGACGATTCTCGTCGATGTCGCGCCGTGCGTCGTGTCGTCGATGACTGTCGATGGGGTGGTTGAGGACGAGTGCTGTCTTCTTCCCTCGAGGGGGCGGCTGCTGATGGACCGACACCACCTTTTCGTTCTAGGCCGGCTCATCACGCTTCTCCGTGGCTGCTCCTCGACGTTGAGAGGCTGAGCTCTCGTCCTGCTGAACTGCCGCCACTTGGAGCAGAGGCTGCACCTCGTCTCGAATGCGTCACACTTGGGAGTTCGACGGTTCGGGCATATTGCGTAGCAGCATTTTTGCCGCCACGACGTTCTGACCTGCTCGAGGGAAACGGCTGACAGGCTGCTCAGGCTCCCCGTCTCCGACGATCTGTCGATGTACTTCTCGAGACCGTCTGCGGACACTTCCGCCAGGTCGGTATGGCTGGTCCTGCTCGATGATCTGTTCAAGCAGGACAAGGCGCTCGTGATCTTCGTCGAGCTATGCTTTGAGCTCTCGTAGCTGCGCAAGTTGCGCGGCTCTGTCTTCTTGCAGAGGGGGGTCGACCTAACCATAGTTTCCAAGCGTCCTGGGGTCCTCCCTTGCTGCAGGGGCTCGACCGCTGGCAACGGCGTCTTGTGTCTCGTCGGTGGTTTCTACCGCCCCGTCGATATGGAAGCATTCCCTAGTAGGGTCATAGCTGTCGGATTCAGAGTCGGAGTCCGGCTCGGCGGCGTAGAAGCATCCACGTCCCTCCTCCAGCAGCCGTTGCCTGAGTGAGGTGATCATGTATCGCCCAGGCCCTAGGCGGCGGAGGCCTCGTCCCTGAGAGAAATCCGGCAACTCGAACGTCTGTTGCCGTGCTCCAGTGTCACGTGGGAGGACCATTGGTCTCTCCACGTATGTTTGGGCATTTGGACATATCGCCCTGGCGAGCGATGCCACGACGTTGTCTAGACTGAACGGCAGCGTTCTTCTCGAGGCGAACAGCCCGTGTTGAAGTAGCGCCGTGGCAGTCGAGAGTGCGCAAGGCGCGCCGTCTCCCATAGTCGTCGTGCGATCCTCGTGGCGTCGGGCCGTGTAACATCCCTGATGTTACGGTTACTAAAAACGGATCATGTCATCATAAGCATTGTAAAGCATAATTGTTAAAGCACATTAGTATGCATCAATTTAAAATAAGTTTACTTTGATTGCTTGAGCTTAGGGAAGTAGAGTGTGCTTTTGTGGTGTGGTGTTGCTTGTGTGGTTGCTAAAACCCTAGGGTGGAAGTTTTCCGTTAAGCTAAAGGGGGAAAAACCCCGATTTCTGGATCCTAGATTTGTCCCCTTTTTCATAATTCAAAAACTAAGCAAAATTTGAGGTTGAGTTCAAAAGCAAAGTTGTAGCTCTTGGCAAGATGTACAACTTTGGTGTTTTGAGTTTTTGAAGTTTCTATGCAAAATTCAAAGTAATTTTGAAAATACAGATTTCCAGAAAATGTCCCCTTTTCCAACTTAAAACCCCAATTCAAAATCCATTTGGAATTTTGAGAAGTGGTCAACATGAAAGTTGTAGAGCACAAAAAGTTGAGCAACTTTCATGTTGGGAGTTTTTCAAGTTGTTATACAAAATCAAAAGTAATTTTGGAAATTCTGTTTTGCCCCAATTCAAAAATTTGGAATTTCTTTGATTTGAGTTTGATTTTCAAACTGTTTGGCCAAATTCACCCTGTTACACTCAAAATCAGTCCTGGACTCTTAAATATGTTTTGTAGCTTATAAAATTTGGCACAATTTTTGTTTTGGTGGAATTTGGACTTTAGTTCAAATTTTGGCTGATTTTCGCAAGGGGACAAAAGAGAGGAGATAAGGGAGAGCTACAGTGATCCAGGGGATCACGAGCTCGTCCACCCCGGTTGCAGGGCGGGCAGGCGCCGCCTCCGCGCGCGACGCCACGCAGCTGGCCACGCAGCTGCTTGCTGCTGTGCTTCGCGCGGACGGCCTCATCCACATCCCCTGTTCCGCCGCTTGGATAAAGCCTCGGACGGCCGGAGTGCTTCTTTTTCTTCCTTTGAACCTCACCGCCGACCACCACCATCCGCCGCCAAAATTCGTCCTCTCTGTTGCCTTTCCACGCGATTTGAGCACCCCAGCGACTCCGCCTTGAGCTCCGCCACCGGTTGCGCCCCCAAGCGCAAGCGCTAACCTACCAGAGCCCTTTCCCGAGCCGCTCTTCTCCAGCTCCGGCCAAAGCGCCGCCGCAAGCATCCCACCGTGGCCAGCATCGCTCAAAGCCTCTCCGCGGCTGTTTGTTGCTCGGTTGAAGTCGTGGTGAGCCTCTGTCGCTTTTGCGCTACTCTCTTCGCGCTCTACTCAAGTGTAGTGGCCGGTGTTTGCCCGGCCGAGGTGGCCGTCCGCCGTGTCCGTGGTCGCGGGGGTTAGGGGAGAAGAAAGGGGGTGAGAAGGGTATCCAGAGGTGCGCCTAGGAATGGAGAACGCAACCAGCAGGTCACGGGAAGCAGAGGAGGCACGGATGGCTCGGTCGCGCCATTGATTCGGCCGGCCGGAGGTGGAAGACGGAGCTGACAGCGAGGGCCCGCTGTCAGCGACGTCCTGAGGGGAGGCGAGGGCGCGAACGCGCACAGCGCGGGTGCGGGCCGAGCGCGTGTGGGCCGGCCTGCGGCCCAGTTTCCAGGCAGCCCGCTGTGCTGTGTTTTCTTTCTTTTTCCTTTTTGATTAAAATTGCTTGATGTTTGAATTTATGTTATAAATTTTGTATTGATCCAAAAATGATGAAACTTTTTGTATAAACTTTTTAAAGTATGTAGGATCCAAGAAAAATACTAGGTTCTGATTTCTAATAGTTTGCAAGGACACAAAAATTAGCCCTTTTAATTAGCAAATAAAACTTGTATGAATTTTAATAATTTATTTGTATGTCCAAAAATCACCAAAAATTGTGGGGAGCCTCTGAATATTATTCCCTGGCTCCACACAAAATTTGGTGGTATTTGGGTATTGTTAGATTAGAATACTAATAAACCCTTATTTAATACTTAAATAATAATTCCAAAACCATTAAACAATAATTAATCAAGTTCTCATGATTAGGGTTGAGTGATTTTGGGATTGTGTGATGACCTGAGGTCATTAACCCTAATGACCTCTGGCAGTTAATTATTGTTTAGCCTTAATGCTTAATTGCTGTCATTAGTAATTAATTAAGAATTAATTAAGGTAAATAGGTTTAATAATTACTTAATTTAAGATAATTATGAATTAAGTAAAGTCTTAGTTTACAGATGCAACCTCTTGGGTAAAAATATTAAGTTATTAAACAACTTTATTTAGTGACAATCCTGTATTGCATTAAAAAGGCAAATCGTACTTAATTCGGTCCATCTTGCATAATTGTCATACGCATATCATAAGCATTCATCATCTTGCGTATAGCGTCCGTGACCGAAGGAGCGCCCGTTGAACCGAACCCCGAGGTCGGTGCTCCGTTCGAGGAAGTCGGATCCGAGACTTGGGAAGTCTCCGAGGGTCCCTCTCTGCCCTGCAACCAAGGCAAGCCCCGGATGCATTAACCCCTCCTTGGATGTTTTAAATCTTTTATCACTTATGAATTGAAAATGCTGCATTAAGTAGATGAGAATTGGGTTAACCTACTTGCTGCATTTACTACCTTGATATCTGTATCCTGTCCTTGACACCTGTTTTATTTTAAAACTGCGTAGCGATGCCTAGCCCTGCTACTAGATAGGTTTTTAAACAAGAAAGTTTGAAAGGTTGTTGTGGGATACACTTACTATCAATGATGTTTCAATTTGGGACCAGTCGGTGGACTTGCTCTAAGAATGGAGTCTTAAAGTAGTGTCTCCGACTGTGTTGATTAAGGACCGTTCCGTTGATGGCCTGCTGGGTTGAGAATTTATAGTACTAGCCACTTGCCTTCGGTAAGCCCAGTCTTGTGATCCCTCGACGCGAACAGCTACTCGCGCACTGGGAGTGGAAAGATGGCGAGAGTAGTGTGTACCCACCTTACGGATCTGAGATGACCGGAAAACATCTAGATTGGCTGTAGGATGGTGGAGTACTGTGCTCTCGGGTGCCGCGAACCTGGTCAAATTTGGGGAGAGCTTGATTTGGGTTGATATATGCAAGATTTGGTTCTACATATGTCGGGTGGTTAGGAACTCCAGCTGGATTGCTAAGCGATTCGAATCGTCGTTGCTCCCCGATTGGGAGACTCAATTCCTTCGACCCTCATCGTAGTTAAATATGCAACTAAGTGATAAAATGAGAAAAGGGAAAGTGTCTCATGAGGTTCGGATCCCAATTCCCGGACTCATAGCGACATGAAGCTATGACCATCAATAAATAATACTTAATGATAGGACTAGGAACTCATGGATTCGTCTGTGGGGAACAACCAGTTAGACTATCCTCGAATTCCTCTGCCTCTGCGAGGGAGGAATTCGGGGTAAAACTTGAAAATAAGGATGCACTACTAGTAAGCTTTTACGCAAAAATACTTTGGCTCCTTGCTCAGCCACCCCTTGTCTACCCTAAGCCTGCATCCCTAAATTCTCCTCTTTTCCCGTCGGATAAGTCTTGTTGAGTACTTCCGTACTCAGGGTTTCAATACCCCTGTTGCAGGTGAAGCTCAGGAGCCGACTTGTTTCGGACCCTGTTGTGTGACCGTCGTTGAGGTTGACGACGAAGAAGAGTGAGCGTGACCCATGGGCAGGGTCTGTAATTTTGTTCTGTCTATACTAAAGTTTCAGTTGCTCCGCTGGACTAGGCTTGTAATAACACTCTACTACGTGGAAGAACTCCTTTTGTAAATTAAGTTATGTAATACTTCCGCTGTTTCACTCTGAAATATTATTTTGGTCTTGTGTTGTTGAGTTACTGCTTTATCTTCGCAACGAATGATCCTGGTGTTAAGGTGGCCACTTGCTATCCTGTAAGGGCGAGAAGAAACAGTTCTCGTTGTTTGACCATTACCAGTGGTCAGGACGAGCCAGCTTGGTACGCCACAGGTAGCAGTGGAATGAGCGCCCAGCAATGCTCATCGGACTTCTAAAGTGGGAGGACTCCCGGCATCACCGTCAGAGGTCCTTAGGACAATGGCAGGTGTCGGTGGGCCCAAACACTTAGGAGGTTCTGCCACAGGCCGTCATACCCGCAGTTCCGGCACGCGGGGCTGTCGGCTCCTGCGTCACCTCCCGCGTGGCACGAACTAGCGATCGTGACGAGGCAGAGGGGTGATGGTGGCGCTGTCCACGCCTCTTCTTGGGCGGGGAGGCGTGGTGGCGAGGCCGTCTGGGAGCCCTCAATAGGGCAGGCGCAATGCGAGCTCCTCTCGGTCCTTTGACCGAGAGCAGGATCATGTCATAGCCGAAAACGGTGGACATCAACTCGAGGCTCCCGATCCAAATCACCGTGGAGCGCGGAATCGGCGAAACAAGAGTGGCCATCTGGAAAAAGATGCGAAATCGGTGAAAAACCCGCAGGACCCCTACCTTGCGCGCCAACTGTCGGTGTTTTCCCCCGGGGGGTCACACCAACGAGTAAAACTAATGCGTGTTCCCCTTTCCAGATGGTGACGCAAGAAAAGACACAAAGATTTATCCTGGTTCGGGCAAGAGAGGGCCCTATGTCCAGCGGGGGGGGGGGAGTGTTTGTATTATCTTGCACCTAAGTGCTTGTACAGGGGTGAATACAGGCATGGTATGAACGGAGATGGAGTAAGGTTGCTCTACTACGTATGACTTGTGTTCCTCTTGCGTATCCGCTCTCGGACCTCCCCTTTTATAGTTCCAAGGAGTGGTCTAGGGTACATGTATAGGCGACAGAATAGGGGTCGATAGAGGTATGGTGCGCTGACCTACTCGAGGCCTCCGTACCGGCGTGGCCTCGAGCCGTCTTGTCTTGGTACTTTGATGATGATTACGCGTGCCCCTAAATCCTGCTCCTGTGTATTGTCCTGGACCGGTTTATTCGTTGCACGCTTGTACGTCGCGACTGCGACCACAATAGAGTGGTTGAGGTGTCGTCCTCTGTTGCCCGACCCTTCTCTAGGAAGGAACGTGCCTGCTCGAGGGATGAATACCACTTAAAGCCTCGCTGGGCAGAGCGCTGACTTTGGACGTCTCGAGGGGGGTCTTGACGGGACGTTCCGACCACCTTGCTGCGCCCTGCCACACTCTGGCTTATTTGGTGAGCAAGGCTGCAAAAAGAACGATTGGACCGATGCTTGTTCCCTATCACGCTTCCCGTGACTGACGGGTTAGGTGAGAGCGCAGCAGACGCATTAAATGCCCTGGTCCCCGTGCCTGTGTCAGGCGGCGGGCAGCGTCCTTGCGCTCGAGGCCTCTCAATTCGTATGAGCCTGTTTCTGTATTCGACGGTTACCGGTGCTCGAGCCCTAATCGATTCGTACGACGCCCTTTCCGTGTTCAAGGCTTTGGACGTCGACGACCGTTTGTGCGACCGGGGGGCGTCGAGTCGGAGGCCTCGACTTGCGTACGGGTGCTCTCGTCATGTGTGTCCGTTAGGGTATCCCTTATTGATACCCTCGACAAGTATGGTGGCTTTGTACCCATGCTGTACGACGTGCTGACTGAGCTTGGAATACCCACCGAGCCAATCCATTACGTCTGTCGTGGAGAGGCGGGACCGGACGGACAGCTTCAGGGTCACATTGTGATCAACCCCACCGTCCCTGCCAGCGCGACGCTTCCTTTAGTGGCAGCTTTCTAGGAGCTGTCGATCGAGACCTCGGTCGTCAACTGTGTCAAGACTGTGACTCGCCAGGCCCTCCGCCACGTGGTTCAGGACACGTGGGAGCATATCCAGGGAGGCAGATTCTGCCTACTTCCTCGCGTCCTGGACCTCACCTACGTCGAGGGAGCCACCGTTCGAGTGTTGGCGGCTGACCAGCTCGCTCAAGAGGAGACAGACTCCTGTCTTCAGTTCTCGGGCCGCTACATCTTGGCCTAGGATCGCTACATCATGGCGGTCGAGGCTGAGAACAAGCGCTACCGAGACCTGATGTTCACAGCCGACCACGTTCTTGAGATGGAGCAGAGGAAGAAGAAGATACTGAGGGATGCTATCCTGACAGAGCGCCACAGCCGCGATCGCCTGGAGGACTTCAGCCGAGCTCGCGAGGTCGCCTTCAGGCAGGAGATTCAGGAGTGGCAGAAGAAGGCCAAGGACTACAAGCTCCGAGGCGACCACTTGGACGCCAAGGTGCTTGAGCTGGAGGACCGACTTGAGCGCTAGCGTGTGCTCTTGAGCGAGTTCCATCAGAAGGAGAAGGAGAAGATCTTCAGCAAGCTATGCCTGGAGACCCGCTACTAGCGTCTGTCACAGGAGAACGAGATGCTGAGGGCTGAGTCCACCCACAACACTCGTCACCTAGCTGAGCTCATCAAGACCGCAGAGTACTTTAGGGACAAGGCCTAGAGGACCCACCAGGCTTGGATCGCTTCTGACAGCAAGCGTGTCAAGGAGATCGCCCGTGTCTAGGAGCCCCTCCCTCCAAAGATGCGCAAGGAAGTGTGCAAGCACTCTTTTTGTCCTGCACCCACTACTCTCAACCTCACAGCTTGCCCTTCTGAGCA
Organism: Sorghum bicolor; assembly: GCF_000003195.3. NCBI lineage: Eukaryota > Viridiplantae > Streptophyta > Magnoliopsida > Poales > Poaceae > Sorghum > Sorghum bicolor. The sequence goes on along the minus strand of NC_012874.2, from coordinate 42,542,092 downwards.
CTACCTCGAGACACTAAGGACCATACAGCTCGAGGCCACGGAGGAGTACGCTGGTCGACTCTACCGCACTGACGCCGAGCTCCAGGCTATGGTCACGGACTCTGAGGAGCAGTTCCCTAGCTCTAGCCCCGCCACACCACTTTATGTCCCTACCCAGTAGAGTAGAGTAGTCATCCTGATGATGTGTCCTGCATGGCGAATAATGCGACATGTAACTCACTATCTGTAGTAGAGCAGAATATCCTGTTCTTTTGGAGACTACCTGCGTGTAGAGCGATTCTCGCGAGCCCTCGGGTGTAGTTGCCCTAGGCATCGCTATTCAATGAACTCATGTATTGAATGTTTGGGTCTTAATGCATTTTATCGATGTTATTGCTTCTTTGTATGAGTGTTGGATAGAATGTTTTATAAATTAAATTGCCTAATTATCTAAACACCGTCTTAACACATAAAAATCATGACCTAATCCATGCAGAGAGATGGCGTGCCGCCGTTCTCAACGCCTCAACGTTCGTTCCCCTTCCCCCGTGATGCAGTACCACGGTCGTGGACATGGGCATGGTCGAGGAGCTGCCTTTCCTGCCCCCAGACTCGAACTGGAGGGGGAGGAGCCCGCCCCAGGAGAGCCTGCCCTAGAGGAGCCCCACAGGATAGCAAGGTCCCCTCAGCTCGGGGGCAATGATGCACCACCACCACCGCCACCGTCTCTATCTGAGGTGATGGATCGCCAGACCCACCTTTTGGAGGCACTGGCGGATGGCATACTACGTCGTCCTGGAGGAGGTCCACCCAATTACTTCCAAAGGAAGCTAGAAGGCTTCCTTAAGCTATGGCCTCCTACGTTTGACTACGCTGATGATGATCCCATCACCGCCGAGGACTGGCTGCTTGAGATCGAGAAGAAGCTGGACCTCACCACTTGCACTGATGAGGAGTGTGTGGGAGTCATTGCTCACCAGCTCACTGGCGCTGCACGCGCATGGTGGGCTAGCTACAGTGACACCCTTGACAACCCCGGGGGCATAACCTGGGCCGAGTTCACTGAGGCGTTCCATGAGCAGCATGTGCCTGAGGGTGTCATGGACACCAAAGTGGAGGAGTTCCGCAACATCTCCTAGGGCACTCAGAAGGTTCAAGAGTATGCCACTCGCTTCACCCGCACCATGAGGTATGCACCAGATGAGTCTAACACTGAGAAGAAGAAGATGTACTTCTTCAAGAAGGGTCTGAGTACGCGCCTCAAGGTGGCCCTCTCGGGTCACACCTGCTACACCCTCCGAGAGATGGTCAACAAGGCCCTGGAGATGCAGAGGGACCGCTTGGAGGCCGACGCTCAGTACAAGGAGAAGAAGTGCTGGTCTGAGAGTTCTTCTCGTGGCCCGGCACCCCGGAGGCCACGTGCTCACGTGCCCCCTCCGTCGTGCCCCCGCACTGCTCAGGGTGCTGCACCGGCTCCGAGTCGAGGAGGTGGTACCCACACCGCCAATTACCACCGCCCCACTCAGAGCTGCCCCGTGCAGAGTACCAGCACGTGGAAGGCCACTGCACTCACCACCACTGGCATTGTGCCTTTCGCTTGCTTCAACTGTGGTCAGCCAGGCCACAAGGCCGCCCACTATCCTGCGAAGACTGCTCCACCATCTGCCCCAGCTTCGACCATGCAGGCACCATCTCAGGACACACTTCGCAAGCCAGCTGTGGGAGCCACCCGCGGCGGTCTCACACACCTGACAGCGCAAGACGCGTAGGACGCCCCCGACGCGGTGTACGGTATGTTTTTGGTACAGGGAGTTATGGCATCAGTTCTATTTGATTCTGGTGCAACTTGCTCATATGTATCCTCTAGGTTTGCATGGGAGCACAACCTACCCGTGTCACCACGGAAGGTACCCATAGACACCATATCCCCTTTAGGCAACCTCAGATGCACCTAGAAATGTCAGGGAGTGAGTATCACCATTGATGGTTACCGTTTTCTAGCTGACCTCACCTTACTTCCGTCAGATGGACTGGTTGACATCTTAGGGATGGATTGGCTGACCCGACACAAGGGAGTGATATCTTGCTCACCGAGGTATGTGGAGATAACGCACCCGAGTGGTCGCGTGCTTCGATGTGAGCCTAACCATGAGAAGAAGGCGCCCATGATATGCGCCTTAGAAGCCAAGTCTGTTGAGGAGGTGCCTGTAGTGAGTGAGTATCCTGACGTGTTTCCTGAGGAGTTGCCGGGTATGCCACCCGACAGGGATGTGGAGTAAGTGATTGACCTTCTGCCGGCGATCGGCCCCATTGCTACGAGGCCCTATCGCATGTCAGTCGATGAGCTTGAGGAGCTCAAGAAACAACTCAAGGAGTTGTCAGATAAGGGGTACATTAGACCCAGTGCTTCACCATGGGGTTCCCCTGCCTTGTTCGTGAAGAAGAAGGATGGTTCCATGAGGAAGTGTATTGACTACCGGAACTTAAATGCTGTGACTGTCAAGAACAAGTTCCCTCTTCCACGGATCGATGATCTATTAGATCAGTTGAAGGATGCCAAGTTCTTCTCAAAAATTGATCTCCGATCCGGGTACCATCAGATGAAGATCAAGCCGGAGGATATACCTAAGATAGCCTTTGTCACAAGGTATGGGCAATATGAGTTCACCGTTGTGTCCTACGGACTCACAAATGCCCCGGCCTACTTCATGAATATGATGAACAAGGTGTTCATGGATGAACTGGATAAGTTCGTTGTGGTGTTCATTGATGACATTCTTGTCTATTCAGCCTCTGCCGGGGAACATGAGCAGCACTTGAGAGTAGTTCTAGAGAGGTTGAGGCAGAACCAAATCTATGCCAAGTTCAGTAAGTGCTCGTTCTGGCTTGAAGAAGACACCTTCCTTGGGCATGTTCTCATAGCTGAGGGAGTTGCAGTTTTCCTAGCCAAAATAGAGGTCGTGAAGGAATGGGAGCAACCCCGTAATGTGTCTGATATCCACAGTTTTCTGGGTTTGGCCGGATACTATCGTCGTTTTATCGAGAACTTCTCTAAGATCGCCAAGCCAATGACCAACCTTCTCAAGAAGACCAATGAGTTTGAGTGGACACCTAAGTGTGAACAGAGCTTCCAGACCATGAAACAAAAGCTTACCACCACCCCTGTGCTAGCCTTGCCTGACATTCAGAAAGACTTTGTGGTCTATTGTGATGCCTCGAGACAGGGACTCGGATGTGTTCTAATGCAGAGTGGGAAGGTCATAGCATATGCGTCGTGACAGCTGAAAGACCATGAGCAACGCTACCCCACCCATGACCTTGAGCTAGCGGCTGTAGTGCATGCCTTGAAGATCTAGAGACACTACTTGATCAGCAACAAGTGTGATATATACACTGATCACAAGAGCCTGAAGTACTTTTTCACTCAAGAGGATCTGAACATGAGGCAACGAAGGTGGTTAGAATTCATAAAGGACTACAACCTAGAGATCCACTACCACCTAGGAAAAGCAAATGTAGTTGCTGACGCCCTGAGCTGCAAGAACTATTGCCACAGTTTGTCCATGGAAGCCATACCGTCAGAGTTGTGTCAGGAGATGGAAGATCTACAGCTAGAAATCGTACCAAAGGGCTTTCTCAGTGAATTGCAGATACACTATGATCTTGAGGAACAGATTCGAGAGGCCCAAAAGAGTTGTCTCGTGATCCAAAAACTCCGTAGGATCAAGGAAAGGTGTACGTCCCCTTGGTTTCACGAGGACGAACAAGGGACCTGCTGGTGCAAGGATAGAATTTGCGTACCTCACGACAAGGCCTTGCGTGAGGAGATCTTGACCGAGGCACACGACTCCAAGTACAGTATACACCCTAGTAGCACTAAGATGTACGCTGATTTGAGGAAGATCTTCTGGTGGAAGAACATGAAGAAAGACATCGCCGAGCATGTGGCTCGATGTGACACATGCAATAGGGTCAAAGCGGAGCAATAGAGGCAAGCTGGGTTGTTAAAACACCTAGACATACCACAGTGGAAATGGGACAATATAACCATGGACTTTATCGTGGGACTACCCCGATCCTCGCAAGGCCATGACTCCATGTGGGTGATAGTTGATCGACTCACCAAGGTAGCCCACTTCGTGCCAGTCAAGACGGACTACCGAGCTGACAAATTGGCAGACTTGTACGTACATCACATCCTCAGGCTTCACGGGGCACCTGCTAGCATAGTATCAGACCGTGGCCCCTAATGGGTATCCAAGTTTTGGCAGAGCCTGCACAAGGCAATCGGCACTCGCTTAGACTATAGCACCGCATACCAACCACAGACTGATGGGCAGACTGAGAGGGTGAATCAGGTCCTGGAGGACATGCTCAGAGCTTGTGTATTGAACTATGTGTCAGACTGGGAAAAAAGCCTACCCCATGCAAAGTTCTCCTACAACAACAGTTATCAGGCCAGCATTCAGATGTCACCTTTCGAAGCCCTATATGGAAGGAAATGTAGAACCGCGCTGATGTGGTCACAGGTAGGAGAGAGAGCGTTCTTTGGCCCTAATAAAATTAAAGAGGCCGAAGAAGGAGTCGCCCATGTGCGGGAGAACTTAAAGATCGCTCAGAGCCGACAGAAGAGTTTTGCGGATAACCGTCGGAGGGATCTCTAGTTCAAGGTGGGAGACCATGTCTATCTCAAGGTCTCCCTGCTACGTGGGACTTTCAGATTCCATGTGAAAGGGAAGCTAGCACCCAGGTTTGTTGGCCCCTACCGCATCGTTGCTAGAATTGGCAAGTTGGCATACAAACTAGAGTTACCAGAGGAGCTAGATAGAGTGCACCCAGTGTTCCACGTATCTCAGTTACGCAGATGTCTGAAGCTGCTAGAGACGCAAGTACCCGTTGAGTCCCTAGACCTGCAGGAGACACTGTAGTACCGGGAGTACCCAGTCCAGATTCTAGACAGGGCCACCAAGGAAACTAGAAGCTCTACCATTCCCATGTGCAAGGTACTGTGGAGCAACCACACAGAAAGAGAAGCCACTTGGGAGAAAGAGTCTGAGCTGCAGTTACGTTACCCCTACCTCTTTGAAAGGGACGTCACACCTTAAATCTTAGGACGAGATTCCAATGAGGGGGAAGGACTATAATGACCCAAGAATTTTTCACAAAATACCAAAATTACCACCTGAAATTTTTTTCTAAAAATAACCCCTGCTTGGTGAATTCATGCTAGGAAAACACCCTGTAGATGCACAAGTAGAGCCCATTTAATTGTTGAGCATATGCATATTTAATTTAACATGTGATTTGGCTCTTACTGATTTTATGTGATGAATAATAAAACCAACGACCTGTATTTAACTCACCACTACACCACCATCCTTCGACCCCGCCACCGCCGGTAAGCCACGATTTCCGTTAGCGTTCGCCACCCGAGCGCTCGCGCCATGGCCGCCGTCGCCAGCACGCCCAAAGTAACCTTGCGCTCTTCTCGCACGCATGCTGCGCACTCGCACGCTCGCACGCAACACACACCTGGGTCTGGAGCAAGGCCCGGCCTTTGCTGAGCCACCGTGAATGCCACAGCGAAAGCGCCTATGCGCGTTCTCCGCAGACACGCCCTGGTCGCCGGCACGAGCGCGCCCCGGGGGAGAGCCAAAAGCGCCGCCTTTCACGTACCACGCGCTCACCCCGCACCCACGCTTCTTATGCGCTCAACGCGATGCGACGAACGCGCCCGAACCGGCCCGCTCGCGGCCGCGAACACCATGGACACGTGCGTTCATGGGACGCACTCCGTTCCGGCCACTGCACACCACTAGAGAGTCCCAAACCTCCTCTAGAGCTTTCGCCTTGCTGTGGAACGCACCGTGCGCGCACTATTATCAGGAAAGAAGCGCGGGAACGCCGAGGACGAGGCACGACCGTGCGTCCGCCATGGCTGGCCCCCGCCTCGACGTAGAGCGCCCCAGGCCGCTACAGTCGGCAAGAAGAGGGAGAATGGCGCCATGCAATTTGCGTAGAGGGGAGAGAAGTCAGAGCACTGCTTCGTGTGAGAGAGGGGGAGGTGCTAGACGAAGATGGGGTGACCACGGGCATCGCCGGAGAGCCGCGCTGCCTCTGAGCGGTGTGGAAGAAAGGGAATAGGGAAGAGGGGAGGAAAGACTCACCTAGCTGCACCCGGTGCGCCGTGGACCGAAGAGAAGGGAGGAGAGAGAGGGCCAGGTTCAGCAAGACCCAGCCAGCAGACCACCGGCCCCGCCGTGAGCCGCAGCAGGCCGTGCACTGCGCCTCCATCCCGCTCCCTGGCCGCTCGGCCGAGCCCAGCGCGAGGCCAAGGCCCAGGAGCACCAGCCCAGCGGCGAACAGGCTGCCGCCACCAGGCCACCCTGGACCGACCCGCCCAGAGCCACCGCGGCCTTTTCCCCCCTCCTCCTACCCCGCGGTGGGCCGGAATGGAGCCCAAACCGCTGGACTGACCCCCTTTCCCTTTTTCCTTTTCTTTTTCCAAACCTATAACAAGCATAAATCATTTAAAACCCCAAATGATTTCTGAAAAATATGAACCAAGCGTCCAAATTCTTCTAAAAACAAGCTCTACGTCTTAGGCTTATTTATGTGTGCATTTGGTTCTTTGATTCTTCTATTTGATTTTTGTGATACCTATAGGATTCACTTATCACGACTATATGTCTCGTTTGACAGAACCGGAGGAGCCGACGACTGTGGAGTACGACCTTGACTACACTGAGGAGCTTGAGGATGACTTGCTAGGTGCCACGTCCCACCCAACCTCGTAGAATCCTATTAGCCATGCCATGAATGTAGAAGCTAGCGCTTTACTTTTATGCAATAATCTGGGATAGGATGCATGGTAGAAATGCTTGTGAGCCATTACTTTGTCGCAACCTACTACCCTTGCTTACCCGCAATTAGGATAGAAGCTCGCATCTTACTACTGGTACTCTACTCTGCATTATATCCGTTATGTGATGCTTGGTGGGTAGCTGTTGGGTTGGATAAGGCATGGAATGCCGTTAATACTTAATAACGGAAATGGGGAGATCTTGGCGTGTGTCTTGGGTGCGTGGTGAGGGTCGAGTCGACCGAGCAGGTGTAATACCCGATTTTAAGAACAAAACCAGATATGCACCATATGTGAGTCTTAGAAGTCAAATCTCACATATAGCTACAAATAAGGGGTAATATCAAAAGACAATGCATAAATTATATAATGTACATAATATAAAAGAGATAACCTTTGATAGCAAATAGCGTATAAACAACTCCAAACTTCGGGTATTAACTTCTCTCTACAGGATCCAACTGATTGGTTGATCCCAAGCCCAAAACTTCTCCTGAGGTGTGGGGGAAATTGCAAGAGTGAGCACATATCGTACTCAACAAGTATAACCAGGGGTTCATGAGGCTCAAATAGCTGACACTGGTTTGACTGCGTTTAGCTTTGATATGTTGATAGCATATTGAATCATTGGATAGCAAATATCAAGGTAGCATAATTAATTCCCATAACCACATGATCAATGTATACAAGAATTAAGAATAACACATATAAACAACATAATAAACCATCATTTATCATCATTAATCATGTTCATCAGTGTCCATCTATTCCGTAAGTTTTCCGGGCCGCCCGTATCCGTGGGCATGGCTAGTATACCAGATTTAACACTCTGCGGAGGCTGTACATCTTTACCCATGAGTCGTGATTTACCCTTTCGCCCGAGCTCATGAGTCTCTTAACCCCCTTCCTAGGGAGGTCGGCAGGGATCACTATGAAGCCTTTCAAAGATTTCGTCTAAAAAGTTAGGGCCATTAGATTCACTCGGCAGGCAGATATAGAGCCCCCCTTCCATGGCACATAACTCGCAGCCTATACACATGGACAGAGGCCACACTATACCCAACGTGTCTAGCCATTCTTACGCGATTTAAGGTAACCGCTAACAAGCTGGAAAAAGGTCCTCATACTGAGCTAAAACCAGAGCCATGTAGCCCTCATGGTTGTACGAGTTGTCCCAGCTTTTGCCAAGGTATAAGTCCTTATGGAGGGTCAAGATCAATCTAGCAAAAGCCAGAGTTCTTTCCACCCTTTATGTTCAAGTTGCTTGAAAGCTTATTTTATTGTTTATTGTATATCCAAACATTCATGTTACAAGATCATGGATTATAATCAAGCACTAGCAAGAACTACCCAAATGCATATCCAAATAGGTAACAAGGAATTTAGGATAACAATCATCTATGATTTTGCTAAGGTCATCAAGGTAGACACATGCATATGATATATTGTATTAAAAGTGTGTAGGTAACAAGAATAATCCCCAATTATACTTGCCTTGATCAAAGCTCTCCTGAGCCCGCTGCTGGTCTTCAAAGGCTTGGTCTTGATCACCCGTATCGCTCACCGTCTATACCCGATCATCAATCAACAACACGTAATCCAATGTGGACAATCATACACGAAGCAAACAAGCTATAATTAGAACAATACACCAAACAGTGGTAAAACAAATATAAAAGTTTATCAAAATATTCTACGCAGCGCTACGATCACACAAACGTAAAGTTCACGAAAATCGGAGTTAAAACGTAGAAGATATGAATTTTCTAAGATTTCTTATAGATAATTAATTAATTAAATGCTACTGCAAAATTAAAAAGTTTCAAAACAGTGGACTAATACTTCTAACATGTAGAGCTCGTAAAAATGAATCTAACGCAATTTGAATGGGTCAAAACAGAGTTAAGATGAATATTTTATGACCAAAATATTCCCAATGGCAAAACTGTAAATTTTCAGAAAACGCCATTTGAACTCAGCCAGCCGATTACGTTTTCTGAGTCGAGAAAGCATATTTTGGACATTACGTAATGGACTGCGGGTTTAAATAGAGGAAAACTGAGGGTCTCTTTAAGAAAAATTCCCGCGAAGGGGTATGATCTAATCTGAGCCATTCAATCTTGATTCGACGGCTCAGGATAAACCAGGGAGCACCGGCGGCGGGCCGGCCAGAGTTGGGCCTCCCTGCGGCGGCGCCATGGCCGGAGGGCCAGAGCTTCACCGGAGCTCCTCGTTTGCGCGTTTTAGGGCACCTCGGAGCAAACTAAAAACACTAGAAGATTGAGGAGAAGGAGGCGAACCCACCTAGGCCCTTAGCTCGCGCCGAGAAGGAGCAGGGAAGTCGCGCCGCGTTGGGGAAAGTGTGCGGTTCGTCGGGATCTGAGGAACGGCGACGGGTAGGGCTAGGCCTCGAGTCCGGCAAATTGGAAGGGAAAAGGAAGCTGCGGGATTGCTTTGGGATCTTTATAGGGGCATAGCGCGCGGGTTGGCAAGAGATCCCGAGGAAACCGGGATCGATTTCCCCTGGAAGAGTTCCAGTCGAACTCGGCGTCAGGAGGAAGAAGGGAGGAGTCGCTGACTTGCGGGCCCCGCGTGTCAGCGAGCTGAAGAGAAAAGGAGGGGAGAGGAGAGCGTGCGGCCTGGGCCGGATTGCTGGGCCGCATAAGGAAGAAGTGGGCCGGGGCGCGGGGAAGAAAAAGAGAAGGGGGGGGAGAGGAGAGCTGGGCCGGGGAAAGGGAACTGGCTGGGTTTGTCTTTCCTTTTTTTCTTTTTCTTTTCTATTTTCTTTTTCTTTTCCGTTTTCTTAAGTCTTTTTGAAAAGAGATTTTAAATCATTTTGGAGATAAACAAAATACATAGACAAAAAGCAAGCAAGCAAGTAAATATATAAATTAATTCCAGCATGAATGCACAACCATGTTTCTAAACTTATAATGAATTTTAATTTTGACAAAAATATTTTATTTACTAGATTAAATGCCCACAAAAATTGCTTAAATAATTCTCATTAAATCCTATTAATTTGAAAGCAAATTTTGGGTGTTACAGCGGGAATGTACGATGAGTCTTGGGACGAGTCTTGCCGCGGAATGCTACATGGGCGCTCCCCAAGAGAGATGCCTGTGGCGGGCACATGTGACACGGAGAGGTCCTGGAGTGGAGTGTCTTCGTGGGACGAAGCACCGGGATGGGAGGTGCTGTTTAGCACGGCGTGACCGGATGTCCCGTTGAGCGGGGCATCGGCCGGCCCCACGTGAAGTTGCCCTATTCGGTCACTTAAGGACTGATATGTTCTGTGGACCGGGTCTTAGGAATCCTTGCATTCCCACTCGCCTTAGCCTTGGAACGGGACGGATGTACGACCAGCTAGGGCGGTGCCACTACTACTAGGTTGTTAGCGGAAAGTGTAGGGAGGTACGGGCATGGGACCCACACCCTCCTAAGACAGCGCAGTGACCTTGGGGGCCCGATACAACGTCTCACAGTCTCAGCATGTCGGTGGTACTCCGGCATGGCCCCAGTTCTGAGTGGTTGGGTGGCATCGTGTTTAGTTGGAAGGCAGCTCGGCATCAGCCTAGACGATGTACAGCGTCAATGATGGTGATCTTGTGGGTAGTGCAAACCTCTGCAGAGTTCTGGTTGATCGATCGATACATATGTCGTTCGTGGCTATGGACCTTTCCTAAGTACAGCTTCACTTGACTAGTGAGAGGGTCCTTTCTACCTTCCCCTGGGTTTGTGTTGGATCCGGCGATGGCCGCTGAGGCAAGGCACGAGCGGGAGTCGTCCTTGCCGCCTAGAGAGTGAGAGTGTGGTGAGAAGTGTGTTGGGATGGGAGAATGTGTGAAAGGAGTTGGTTTTAAAGTTGACTTATTATATTAAAATTTGAACTTATTCGTATAGGAAGCTACAACCATAAATTAGTTCCTTTGATACATCCCCTTGCATTCCACCTACCACAAAGCTTTGCAAAAAGCATAGGGTGGGAGCCAGTGGCCAGTACAAATCGTACTGATACTTTCGCAGCAGGTTCTGAGCCTGAGTACGACTACGCGGGCGACGATTGGGAGGAGTAGCTGTCTCATCCTACGCTCAAGTTTGGAGGATCTGAAGTTCGCGCCTTCGCTGTCTACCCGATGCTGTTCCGCATGTGTGTGTGAGTGTGATTCCACCAAGTGGCGATGTAATAATGAGTAAACCCCTCTTGTACTCTCTTTTGTTCGTGTATGACATGTATAACAGCTGAAAATCGGGTATTTCAAATTGACTCCTTCGTGCGTCAATCGTTTTACAATTCGAATCTGGGGATTTCCCATCATGGAAATCTAGATCGTTTCAAAAGGCGCCGACAAGAGTGGAATCAACATAAAGATCATTGGAATTGCCCGTTATTCATCCACTGTTGAGAACAAAACATCAAGTTACCAACTGTTAGAGACTACCCTGAGTGCAATGATTATAATCGGCATGATAAACCAAACCGTCGATGTCAAGACGATGATCGGTGATTTAATGGGCCGATTAGTTGAAGGACATCAGTTCACGATCGACTGGGGAGTAGGCTCAGTGTGCATGATAGGCTTGGTGAACATATTGGCTATTTTCTAAGAAACTAGGAGGAGCTTGAAGAGATGGCAAATGAACGAGTTCCTGATGAGTTCATATTTTGCAGGGATGCTAACACTTATCGGGTGGAATCAAGGGAGATTCGTAATCAACCGGTGAGGCAACCAAAACTTCCCCAATGGTGTCTAAAAGGATTGACAAGGACACAGAAAAGAAGGATGCAGCGAGAGCGGCAGGAAGAACTTTGCAGGGAAGAAAATTTTGCCAAGTCTGGAGATCGGCAGCAATCAGATCACAAGGGAAAGGGACCATCGGCAGACATTAACATGATATTTATGCTGTCGATGGAGTTTCTTGCACCTTTTAGTGATGATGAGGAGATAGATTTCCCTGATCAGATAGCTTAGTTAGCTCTTGACCCAATGACAGCTATCTTTGAAAAGCCCGCTGATGATGAAATACAACATCTTAAAGCTTTATTTGTCAAAGGTAGGGTCGATGGGCAGCCGGTGACAAAAATACTCATTGATGGTGGGGCTGCTATCAGCATTATGCCATATGCAGTCTATCGGAAGCTTGACAAAGGTGATCATGATTTGACTAAGACCGATATGATGTTGAAAGATTTTGAAGGGAATGTGTCTCCGGTCAAGGGAGCTATATGCGTTGAGTTAACCATCGGTAGCAAAACTTTGTCGGCGGCTTTCTTTGTCATCAGTGGAAAGGGTGCATATAATTTGCTGCTGGGGAGAGATTGGATCCATGCCAATTTTTGCATTCCATCTACTATGCACTAGTGTCTAGTTCAGTGGGTAGGTGACAAGATTGAAATTGTCCCAGTAGATTCTTCGTACGTTGTTGCATCTGCAGAGGTAGACACTTATGAGACGACCAGATGCATTTTAGGAGAAGTTTGGGAGAAGGATTTTCTCAAGGTTGCCGATTATGAAATTCCACCGATCCAAGGAGTGGGTTTCGACGAAGAGTTTTAATGGATAGGTTCGCCGATGATTAGGTCAGGGGTTTACATCGGCTGATGATCTAGTAGAAGTAGATATAGATAATGGTGATAAGCCAAGGCCTACTTTTATTAGTGCTAAGTTAGATTCTGAGTGTAAGCCGTCAGAGAACCGACCAAATTATAAGAGTTCAAGTGTAGAAACGATCGACTAGCAATCAAGTTTCCAGACTTGAGCCCATATAATCCTGGTAGTCAACTGAAATCCCAAAGGGCTTCAAACCAACTTGCAACAAACCAAGATCATAATAGTTCAACATAACACAACGAATGTTACATAGTCATTCATTGCCGTCGAAGCAGCACCACATCGGAGTTATTTAGTTATTACAACACAAGTTTGCAGTAGCGGAAGCAAAATAGTTTACAACACACATTCCAAAGTTTATTTCACAAGTTCTTGTTTCTGCCAGAGTCTCATGCTATCCATCAAAAGCAACAGGTACGAAGTAGTTAGAGAACCGTGCCCAACGGTTTAGTCTTCATCCCCAGCGAGATGGAGACAGGTCTTGCAGAAGCCATCATAAAAGACATCATCTGCAACAGGTGGGAATAAACCCTGAGTACGAGGATGTACTCAGCAAGACTTACCCGTCTAGTAAAACATAAACGACACCAAGGATCATGCAAGGCTATGTATAAAGTGTAGCTGGTTTGACTCATCATTTGCCAAAAAGCTTAAGTGATTACCATACTATTTGTAAAGGCATCCATTTAATCTTTATTAGCCTATCATGACATTAGCACCTGGACTAAAACACTTCACTTGATTATTACAAGCAATAATAACCATATCAAGTTCATCATATGTTCTTCCTTGGTACCATCAACATCATTATCAAGAACCATTTTACTTAGTGCATGCTACGTTTGCTGCTGCTCTCTCAAGTTCTCACTATCCGGGAGAGATGGCGATTCGAATCGATTCCTATCTAGCTGGAGGGTTATTCCTAGCACTCACCCAAGCATCCCCGTCGGAGAGCCAGAGGGTCACCTTTGGTACGACTCAGGAATCGCGGCTTCGATCAGCGCCGCACTCCCAGGGCTACCACTCTGCCGGGGAGGTCAGGACTTTTAACTCACCTGCCTTTGGTCTTGCGCCAATGGTCCCCCTCACACCGCACTTCCTCCAGTAGTGCGCACTTTTTACTTGCCGGTCTTCCGGCCTGAGTCATACTACTAGGCTTCGTGGTCGGAACGAGTTATCCGGCCAACTAAGTGTTAGGCATGCGTTCAACATGACAAGAGGACGTACAACGATCGGTCCTTAGCTGCCACAGACAGAGTTACTACAACCTTGCAAAACTCCGCCCGGCTTAAGTCATTTTAGTCAGGTTCTTTCAACGATAGCACATATAGCCAATCGTGATCCGACACAACCCTATCTCGCGCAGGTGACAGGATATCACCCGACTTCTACCGATTAAAGCATAGCTAAGCTGCTACTTGATCCTAACTCTATGACCAGGTAGTGGTAAGATATCTGGACAAGGATTGAGTATAATGCAGCAAGAGTTTCATCACAACTCCTAGACGTAATGCATCAATAGATATAACATAATCAAGTAAGCTTTCGAAATTAAAAAGGGAGACTTAAGATGCTCCGAGGCTTGCCTTTCACGAACGATGCAGGCTCGTGATTAGGGCACTCGATCTCCTCTTCAGGCTCCGCGTGTTCGGCTTGCTGGTCCTCCGCCTCCGGATTGATCTCCTGGCCTTCGGGGTTCACCAGGCTGAGCTCAAACGAGGTCGCTGCTTCTGATGCACCTATTGCATGCATAATGAATAAGAAATGTGTGCATACTAGATGAGGATGAATACTTGATAACATAATTAGAACTTCACTAGATACTCATTTACGGAGTAACTTTCATAACAAGTTCACACAAGATGATTAACTACTTAGCAAGATTACCAAATCACTACAAACAGCAATGACCAACATAACAGTGCAGCTCAAGGAATAAATCGTAACTGGAGCTATACAGATCCAACAAATATGAATGAGGACATTCTGGAAAGCTTATGAAATTATCTACATTTCATCTTTAAACATCACAGCAAGATTCGTAAGTTAAACAAGCCAATTAAAGAAAGTTCCAGGCTCTGTCCCAGAAAAACAGAGAACACCTATTTCTGGAATCCAAATTGGAAGAGCTATAACTTTTAAACTATTGGACCAAATGATCCCAAAATTAAACCACAGCTAGTTCATAAAGTTTAAAACAACTTTGATTTAGGCAAGTCTTCCAGAAAACCAAGTTATCATTAAGCAAAAGTTAGATTACTCCCTTGCTGTCCAGAACAGCTTTTAACCCTTAATTAATTATTTGATGACATAGCCAAAACATATCTAGTGCCAACCAAATGGCTTACAAGCACTAGCATACAATAATATTACCAGAACAACATATGGTAACTCCAAAACATTTAATAACAAGGCATTTACTAATTTAATTCTATAAAGGGACATAGTTACAAGATTTTAGCAAAAGTGCTCAGAAAAATCTACAAAAATTACACAAGCACAAACATAGCATCTTGACATTACCATAATATTTTCCGAACAATTGCACATGCCAAAATTAAGATAAACATTTACCATTTGACAAGGTGCTTATTTCATAAATTAATAAACATAGCTTAGATAGTGTCAAACAACAGATTTCAGATTATTTACATGTTACTATTACTATAAATAAGTTTGACACCAAAGTAGAGCACCAGCATAAGCACCAAACATTTATTATGATTTAAGTAAGAAAACAAGCCATATCACAAACATAAATTACATATCACAGATACAGTACTCCAAAAATCTTGAAATATTTATCATAGCATTCTAATATCACTCAAAGACTACCATAAAAATTTCATAGCAAAAGGAGCAGTATATCAACAGATATGAATTTACACATAAATAACAAGATTAAATCATAACAATTATGTTTCCTAGAAAAAATGGTGCATTTTATATTTTTATTAAAAACTAGCCATCTCACGGAACATCACAAAATTTGTTTCACAACTTTTGGATCTCAGAAACTGAAGATATGATTTTTGCAAGAATGCCAAAAATCTGGATTTGAATAAAAGAAAAGGAGGGAAACGACATGTCACTGACAGCGGGTCCCGCATGTCAGGTTCGTCTTCCTCATGACCGAGACGACATTCACCGGTGATTTCTCCGCGACGGCGAGGTCTCCGGCCAAACCAAGGGCACCAACGTGACCCCCAGACCCTTGCGAACCGATTGACCCCCTTTTCCCCACGGCGGAGCCACTGGAAAGGGCTTGTCGTCGACCATGGCGGCTCGGCGGAGGTGCTCGCCGTTACGCCAGAGCTCTGAGGCCAGTAGAGCGCGACCTAGGCTTTCCTACAGCACCAGTGAACTACGGCGAAGCTTCCTAGGTAAGTGACTAGGCTTGAAACGGTGTGGAATGAGCTGGCCACGAGAGAGCCGAACTCCGGCGGAAACACGACGGCGCTGCGCGTTGTGTCAGGCGACTGTGAGTGCGGTAGAGCGTCCACCAAGTGGCGCAGACGTTCGCTAAGGACCTAAGCTACCTCTAGGACCTAACCAGAGGAGACGAGACGCTCTGAGGAGCTCAGCATTGAGTTCGCCGGAGAAGAAGGTCACGACGACCCGATTTGGGGGAAGTCGGAAATGTCGGCTCACCGGAGGGTTTCACTTCGAGTTTGCGGGTGGAGGATAGAGAGCGGGTCACGGCGGAGCTGTGGACAAGTTTTGGTGGGCAGCAACGCAGCGAGGAGCGCGTTTGAGCTCGCCGGAGTGAGCTCACGACGGTGAGCTCGCTGCGGCCGCGTTTCTGGCGAGAGAGCGAGAGGGAGGAGGAAATGGACGCGTCCACTGCGCCCGAGGCGTCGCCGTGGAGGTAATGCGTGCGTCTGGAGCTGACGAGCGGGGCCAGAGATGACGTACGGGCGCCAAATGTCACCGTTGTTCTGTCGCCGGTCGGCCACGTCGACGAGCTCTGCTCCCATTCAGACATGGCGATGGTCGTCTGACAAAGCGACTTTGACAACAATTATCTCCCAAACCAAAACGAATTTGGAGATGGTGTAGTTGACAAAGTTGGAGTACTAGCTGAGTTCTACAATATTGCCAACTGGAGCAAGAGCCAAATCGGCCTAGATTGAGAGATGTGAGGCTTCCAAAATCGATCGAGCAAACTGATGGCGCCTGGACTTAGCCAAATTTGGCTAAGTGCTAAAACAGCACCCAAAACTGCCTTGCAAGCACTTTTTGAGCATGATGTGAACATTTTCATGAGATGGCCATAAAACAACTGTTGTTCCTTATAACGTTTGCTACAGCTTTGCTGTAGAAAGTTTTGACATGCAAACATTTTATGAAGCACTTTTTAAAAGCCTAAGCAAAAGAGGTTTCTAGGGCCTATACAAGGAAGTATGACTTAAGCACTTAATTTGGAGAAGTGATCAACATGAACATTGTTCCTAAGGTTGAGCTAAGCATAGATAAACTAATTACCAAGGCATAGCACACAAATATGGACATGGCACAAGCAAACACAAGCATAGGAAGCATAATTAAGCAAGTTAAATCACATTTTTGCATAAAATGACATGACCCAAGATAGATGATGATCATGATATGCTTGAGTAGATGAGGATGCTCATGTTATGCATGTGATTGATGCAACCATAACACTGGGGTGTTACATAAGCAACAATTAACCGAATTGTTAAAGGAATATAAAGATTGCTTTGCTTGGGATTATACCGAGATGCCTGGTTTAGACCGATCGATTGTTGAGCATCGGTTGCCTATCAAGTTTGGGTTTCGACCGCATCAGCAACCAGCATGCCGATGCAATCCTAATATTCTTCTTGATATTAAGGCCAAAATAACCAAACTTATTGAAGCTAAATTTATTCGGCAATGTCAGTATGCCGAATGGATTCTAATGTTGTTCCTGTTTATAAGAAGAATGGGAAGCTTCGTGTTTGCATTGATTTCAGGAATCATAATAAAGCTACGCCAATGGATGGATATCCAATGCTAGTTGCCTATTTATTGGTTGATGCTGCAGCTGGACATCAGATTATTAGCTTTATGGATGGCAATGCAGGTTACAAATAAATATTCATGACTGAAGAAGATATTCCCAAGACAACATTTAGGTGTTCTGGTCATGTTGGGTTGTTTGAGTGGATAGTCATGACCTTTGGTTTGAAAAATGCTGGTGCTACTTACCAGAGGGCTATGAATTTCATCTTTCACGAGTTCATCGGCAAGATAGTAGAGATCTATATTGATGATGTGGTGGTTAAGTCTGGAGATTTCACAAAACATCTAGCCGATTTGCGAAAGGTTTTGGAGTGCACAAGGAAACATGGTTTGAAGATAAATCCTAATAAATGTGCATTTGGTGTATCGGCAGTATAATTTCTTGGTTTCATGGTGCATCAAAGGGGGATTGAAATTAGTACGAGGTCCATTGATGCCCTCAATAAGATAGTTGCTCCCACTAATAAAACTGAATTTCAATCATTGATCGGTAAGATAAATTTTATCAAACGATTTATATCTAATTTGTCTGGTAAGATTCGTGATTTTAGTCCTTTGCTTAAGTTAAAAGCCGATCAAGAATTTGTGTGGGGAAAAGAGCAACAGTTAGCAGTGGACGAAATCAAGAATTGTTTGACGAATCCTCCGGTTTTGATTCCGCCTCAACAAGGAAAGCCTTTCAGATTATATTTGTCTACCGATGGGATGGTCATCGGTTCAGCTCTAATTCAAGAATTTGAAGGGAAAGAACATGTGATTTATTATCTAAGTAGAAGACTGGTGGATGCTGAAACAAGGTATTCGACAATTGAGAAACTGTGCTTATGCTTATATTTTTCATACATCAAATTAAGACACTACTTGCTATCGGCTGAATGCACTATTATATGCAAAGATGATGTAGTCCGATACATGTTAACAATGCCGATTATGAGTGGTAGGATCGGCAAGTGGATATTAGCGTTGTCGGAATTTGATCTGCGCTATGAATTGGTTAAGGCAGTTAAAGGAAAGATTATGGCCAATTTTGTAACTCAGCATTGCGGTTTGGTGGATGCTTTGGAAATCGTTCCTTGGATGCTCTTCTTTGATGGATCCATGTGTGACGGGGGGGGGGCAGGAATTGGCATAGTGCTAATTTCTCCTCGAGGAAAGAGATATGACTTTTCTTTGCCGAATGTTGCCACGTCAACGAATAACCAAGCTGAGTACCAGGCTTTGATCAAAGGGTTAGAATTATTAAAGGAAGTTCATGTCGATGCTGTTGAAATCTTCGGCGATTCTATGCTTGTTATAAATCAGTTGGCTGAAATTTATGAATGCCGAAGTGAGGTTTTGATAACCTACTATGAAAAGTGCGCACAACTGTTAAGAGAATTCAAGGATTTCCGATTATAGCATATTCCTCTATTGCATAGTAAAGAAGCTAACCAATTGGCTCAACACGCCTCGGGATATCAACCCATCTCGAATGTCTTATCCGCAGCTAGTGCCGATGATTAGAGAATGGAGATCATTGATTATCTGAAAGATGCGTCCAAGAAAGTTGAGAGGCATGTTAGATTTCACGCCACAAAGTACATACTCCTCGAAGAAGAGCTATATTACCGAACAATAGATGGGATTTTATTCAAGTGTTTGGGTGATGATGATGCTAGAAGATTGATGGGTGAAATCCGGGAAGGAGTATGTGGAGCGCATGAATCGGCTTTCAAGATGAAATGGATGATTAGGAGAAACGGATATTATTGGCCAACTATACTTGAAGATTGCTTTAAGTATTTAAGGGGATGTCAAGGATGTTAGAGGTTTGGCAATATTCAAAGAGCGCCCGCATCGGCCATGAATCCTATTATTAAACCTTGGCCGTTCCGTGGATGGGCTATTGATCTCATCGGTCAAATTTATCCACCATCAAATAAAGGGCATAAGTTCATCTTGGTTGCCACTGATTATTTCACTAAATGGGTTGAGGCTATTCGCTTGAAGAAAGTGATATCGGCTAATATGATCGACTTTGTAAAAGAGCATATTGTTTACCGATTTGGTATTCCTCAGACAATTACTACCGATTAGGGTACTATGTTTACATCGGGAGAGTTTTGACGAATTTGCAATCAGTATGTGGATTAAAGTGTTAAATTCTTCTCCTTATTATGCTCAAGCTAATAGGCAAGCCGAGGCTTCTAACAAAGGGATTATTAAACTCATCAAGCGGAAGATAGAAGAAAATCCTAGGAAATGGCACACATTGTTAAATGAAGCTTTGTGGTCATATCGGATGGCGTGTCATGGATCGACCAAAGTTTCACCCTATCAATTGATGTATGGACACGATGCGGTGTTACCATGGGAGATCAAAGTTGGATCTGGGCGAGTGTCTTTTCAGGATCAATTGACTGCCGATGATTATGCTAGTTTGATGAAAGATGGTTTAGACGATTTAGCAGGGCATCGATTGAGGGCTTTAATTAGTATAGAAGAAAATAAGAAGAGAGTTGCTAAATGGTATGATAAAAAGGTGAAGGCTAAAGAGTTCGCTGTTGCAGATTTGGTGTAGAAGTTAATTCTACCGATTGGGACTAAAAGTCCGAAATTTGGAAAATGGTCTCCTAATTGGGAAGGTCCTTATCTGATAAGTCGGTCTGCTCCTGGCAATGCTTATATTTTGGAAACTCTTAAAGGAGTTGAATTTCCTAGAGCATTAAATGGAAAATATTTAAAGAAGTACTACCCAAGTATTTGAGTTGATGCGTGAAAATTTAAATGCCGATAACACTCCTATCGTCTGGATGAACTGTATCTAGGATCATGCATAATGTTTAGGTGCCGATAACAGTGCTATCAGCTGGACCAAAATGATTAGAAGTTTTCTTAGAGCAGAATTGAGCGAGTTGCCGATGAAGAGCTCACAGGTTCAGTAGAGCTTGGATAGTAGATATGGCGCGCAGATGAATCTGGTTGGCCTCTTCTATTTCTAGAATATCTTCATCAGCAGAACCCTCTATCGGCATCAGCTTTTTCTTCATCTGCAGTACTTTGCGGGCTTGGATGTTTCTTTCTTGCTGAAGAGTTCTGAGCATTTCAGGCAGCTGACTTTCTGCTTGCTGAGCTTGGGTCAGGGCCTCTTCTACCTGTTTGAGTTCAGCTAGCAGCGCTTCTCTTCTTACCGATAGATCGGAAATCTTCCGCTTTAGCTCATCCCCTGAGGACTGCAGAATGCCGATGCTCTTGTGTTTTTTATCGGCGGCGTGCTTTACTTGCATTACTTCCTCTATGAGCCGGGCGTGAGCAGCTCTATCGGCAAGATGCCGAGTGGCTTTCTGATATTGGAGGTGGCGGCTTTCTAAGTGTGCAGCTTGGAAAAGGACTTCTTCTGCATCGGCTGGGATCTGACCATGAAGAGTCTTGAATAAATCCTTGGCTGGATCAGAATCATCTACCAACTAGGTTGTATCTTGATGCAGTAGGGCCAACAAGTCTTCCAGCTTTGGGTTAATATCTGCCGATGAGATTCCCACCGCCTGAGAAGAGCTTGCTGCTTCACCTTCGTCATCGGAGATGTCGATGGCAAAGGAGAATAGACTATCTGGGGAATCTTGCTCCTAGAAAAGGAAGAAGATAAGTTACTTAAAGCCAGGTATTAGTGATGAAAAGTCTGGAAGAATCAAGCGACTTACTTGATTCAGAAGAATTTCCTGCCTCTGCCGTAGGGATGTAGTCGGTACTATGGGTTGATTGGCTGAAGTCGCCGATGGAATAACTTCAACTGAGAAATTACAAGGGTAATTATAATTTGCAAAAATAAAATTCATCGGTGATAATTCTATGATCAATACTTTACCTTGAGGAGGTATGGTGACTGATTGTTCTGGAGGGATGGCTGATGACGTGCCCATGTCTGCCGGGTTGGCAACTTGTTCAGAGACATTAGCTGGTGCTTCTTGCTGGGATGGCCGATGACGTGCCCAGGTCGGCAACTTGTTCAGAGACATTGGCTAGTACTTCTTGCTGGGGTGCTTGTCGGGGAGGAGAAGGTGCTTCTTGTGTCTGGACTTCTGGTGAAGAAGGGGATGATTCCACATGGATCGGAGAAACTGGACGAGGAGAAGATGGTGCTGTCCTCTGGCGCTTTGGTTGCCACTTGGTGCTTTTGGGGCCTTTTATCTTAGCTTGACTGGGCTAGGGAGCATCGGCACAAGACGCTTGAGCGCTTCTGGTTCTAGCCGATTTGCCAGTTTGCTGCTGCAACAACCAAAGTTTCATGAGTAGAAGCATAAAAGAATATTGATGAAATTTTGTTGGAAGATAAAGTTACCAATGAAGTTCCTGTTGTGGCCAATGTGCCCTGAAAGGATGATATAAGTGTGGGATGAAATCAGTGCAAACAAAGGAAATTAAGGAGTTTTACCTTGATAGCCTATGCTAGGGTGGCCGCGGCTACCGATGGAGATGCTTTTGACCTCTTGGTGGTCGTCTTCTTGAAGCGCACGTTCTGGTGCGCCAGAGCTGCTAGACTTGGTGCATGGTGGCCGATCAAAGAAATCGGGCCTGATTGAAGAAGATCGATCGGCTTCCCACTCCTGCTGATTGTTGGCGCTGGATTATCAACCTGTTGAAATAGAAAAATAATAATAAGTTGCCGATAGGATCAAAAATAATGGAAGGGTCAGAGTATCGGTAAAAGACTTACGATGTCATCAGGAACTTTGTAGTTGGGGTCGATCATGCCGCGGTATGTGTGAGCTGCGCTGAACAGGTGCTCTTTCCATTCCTCCCACCATTGTTTATACAACTGAGTAATAAAAAGAGCTGGCACCCATGCCGATAGATCGATATTTGTTGTATCGGCATTTAGCTGAAGCTGAGCTATCCTTATCCACTCAAGCCCACTGGTTATTATCTCTCTTGGGTTCACCACATCGACATAACAGAGTCTGATCGGTAATTGGCCAAAAGCTAGTTGGCGAGCTAGTACCGATGGGTTGTAAAACTCATAAGTGGGGCTAGTGTTTTTCCCACTGCCAAAGATGTTCACTGGGATGGCTCTCGGAGTGATAATTGCCATCATTAAGTCATTATCCTTATTGAGGGCATTGTCGAAAGGGTGGAAGATGAGCGAGAACCTGGTTTCTGGATCTTCGTAAGGCATGCATGCTCGCTGTTCTTTGGTAAGGCCATCATATAAGGTTTGGAAGAATCGGCCAACTTGGTTTTTGTTGTAGCTGGTACCGGGCAGAACTATAGCAGCCTTGCCATTATTGAGGGGTAGGCGAGTTGCAGATTCATCATCGGCTATTTCATGATCTTTGGCAATATCTCTGTAGAATCGCTGTGCAAAGATATCGAACCGAAGGCGTTTGTGCATATGAACATTAAGCCACATGTTGATAAACCACCAGGGGCCTCCTAGGTTGTCGATGGTTCACCTAATAGAAGCTTTTCGGTCACATGGTGGAGGAGGTGATATGCAGAACCGAGCAAGTATCAGCCAAGGGGAAATCGGCCACCATCGGCTAACCTTTCTACTGCCGATAAGTAAACAGAGGTTGGTCATACCGATCGGCCACAGAAGACGAATTTGACTAGCCACATGTTTAGGAAAGTGGCTTGTTCTCTTTGCCCAACTGGTCCTGTCCTCTGGTACTTCTGAATGTATCCTGACCAACCGCCGATGTTGCGGGTTTCTACCTTGCGTTCAGCTTTACGGTCGTACAGATGGCCATCATCGGCAGATGCAATA
The DNA here is from genome assembly GCF_000003195.3 of Sorghum bicolor. Classification (NCBI taxonomy): domain Eukaryota; kingdom Viridiplantae; phylum Streptophyta; class Magnoliopsida; order Poales; family Poaceae; genus Sorghum; species Sorghum bicolor. The sequence continues at coordinate 42,518,871 of NC_012874.2, read as the reverse complement.
TCTAAGCCAGTGAGCATAAGCACATCGGCAAGAGTCAGAGAAGTAGGGCCATGACCAAACAGGAAAGCATTAAGAGTATCTGACCAGAAGTATGAAGCAGCTATCAGTAGTGACTCATTTCTATCCATATCGGCAATGGATAGCCTGATACACTGATCTAGTTTGCGTTCACCCCATTGTACTTCGTTCGAATTGCTGACACTGAAGAACCAGTCCTTCCATCCCTTGGTGGAACTTGGCCAGGATCGGAAGGTATCTTTCACAGATCCAAAGAAAGGTTCTCGGCTTTAAAGGGGATCCTATTTGTTTCCGCGTTAATCAGATCGCTAGGATCCGAATTGCCTAGCGGGCCGAGGCATTGAAGGTGGGGTTGCTTAGTGGGAATGACGATTTTCTCGGTTAAATCCTAAAGGTTTGAAGATTGGAAGAACAAAGAAAAGGAAGAAGAAAGAAAATATTATGTAATTAGCTGTATAAAAGGTAGAAAGTACAGCAAAGAGAAGAAGGATGGTACTAAGTTGACCTTAGGAACGATGAAGTTGATGCCCATTTCTTCCCGAAGAAGAAGATGATTAGAGACTTGAAGAACCATTGGGGAAGATCTTTGCTTGAGTTCTTGGGCTCTTCAACAATGCCACCGCTAGAGAGATGGGCTTGGAGGATGCAGGATGAAAAGGTGGAGAAAGAGTGCCGAGGAAGGAAGTATTTATAGGGTAAAGTGTGCAGGGGTATTTTTGACTTATCTCTTTACTGTATCCATGAAATTCGAGGGTGTTCAGGTGGATATGGTAACTGTTCGCATGGTAATCAAGGGATTGTGCAGGTGATTTGATAGCGAGTGGTCATGATTTTAGGGGATATTTTACTATGCAGGATCTCTTGGTCGGCTCATCGGCAGTCCACTCTAACGAAAAAGTTGCCGATGAGCGGGTCTTTAGGAGGTTTGGTTCAGAAGGTTGAGAAATTTGAGGTGCATGCTGAAGATCTAGGTTAAGGTTGTTCGGATTTGGTAATTGACTGCTGTCACAAAGGAATAACTACGAAAAGGGGGTCATTATTAGAGAGAATTTTGGAGCGCTAATGATTTTATACTCCAAAATTAGGGGGAATGTGTTGGCACCATTTTTGGACACGTATCTTTGACGCATATCTGGGAGTTAATGAAATGTAGATCGGCAAGCGAAAGAGTGGTGACTGGTTATCAGAGGAGTTGCCGATGGGTTATGGTGCCGATGACGAAACAACAGAATGTGACTAAGTCTAGGAATGATGGTTAATTTATGCCGATGGTCGATATTAATGGTTGCCGATGCCGATGAAAGGTAGTTTGCCGATGATAGCAGAAGGGGGCATGGGACTTGCCGAAAATAGGATGACGGTGCGCCAACCGCCTAGGATGAATAAATTAATGTTTTCCATAGTTGTTAGAGTTTGTTTTGTATATGGATTTCGTCTAGTTTGGAATTAGAATCCTAGTCGTGTCTGATGGTAACTCTTTTAGACAGGGTATAAATATAAACCCAGTAGCAATGTAAGATACACACAATCAATCAAACACAAGTTTTTACATCTATTCCAGCATCTACATTTCGACGACTTCGTCGATCTGTATATTTTCTTTTTACTTACGAGTTCTTAGGAATCCATCGAGTCAAACTCGGTGAGTTCTCGAGTTCCGCATGAATACCTCTTGATCGTGGCATCCGGGCGCATCGCTGTTGTCGGGACCAAAGTATTTGAGTTACCACCTTTGTCGATTGTAAGATCAAATTGGCTGGCACGCCTTAACATTGAATAGGGTATTAGCCCTTTGTGTTTGCAGATCCACTTTTGCATCAACACGTTCTTATCACCTCGTGTTCTGTTGTAGGACTTGAAAGAAACATCCCAGCTAAAGTTGGGCTTCATTCATGCAACAAGAGGCGGCTGGGAGCAGATTCCTCTCCTCAAGGATCAGCTCCTTGAGTCCTAGGAAAAGCTTCTTAAGGCGTACAAGGATCTTACCGCGGCTCTGGAGGAGAAGAAGGAGAAGGAGGATGCTCTGACCGACGCTTGAAAGACCCTGTCTAGTATGAACGGCAAGGTCTCTCGGGTGGAGGAAGATGCTCAAGTCGCTCGAGAGGCCTCGAAGAAGGCAAAGGAGGAGGCTACCCGGTCGAGGGAGCAGGCCGTCTCGGCCGAGGAGGCGGCTGCGAAGGCACAGGAGGAAGCTCCATGATATAAGTATGTGGCTGCCGAGCTAGACAAGGAGAAGAGGCTCGTGGAGTCGGACCTTGCCGCCGCTTGGAGTGCTTATGGCGGGGTGAAGGAGGCACTCCTAACGAGCGAGATCACTCGAGGCGCCGCGGAGGAGGCTGAGAAGAAGGCCCATGAGGACCTCGAGACAGAGCAGGCCCGCTCTTGTAGGCTTTCCGACGACGTTGATTATCTAAAGAAAACGCCGCGAGAGAAAGAGGAAGCTATCCTTCAATTGGGCAAGATGATCGAGGACAAGCGGGTCTAAGAGACGGAGCTGGCTCGCTCCTACAAGGAGATCGAGAGGGCCAGCACCAACCTGGTTGGTGAGAATACGGCTCTCGAGTGTTTTCTGTGCCCTTGTGTTTTCTTTGTTGGGTCTTATTTTCCTTTCCGTCGTCTGATCTCCTGTCTCGATGTCTATAGGGCTTAAGGACGTTCTGCTAGCCACCCAGGTCGATGCCCAGTCTTTGAAGGCTCAGCTCAAGGAGGAGGTCCCTTTGACTGGTCGACTACGGACGACGATAAACGACCTCTCGACCTCCTCGGAGCTCGAGCCTACGGATGAGGAGAGGGAGGCGGCTCTGTTGACGGTCCTTAAGTATCAAATTTAATTATCAAATAAACAAAGAAAAGGATTCAAATGAAATCAACATCCAGACTTAGGGTTTTATCTGACAGAATTCCACGAGTTTTGGTGTTTGTCTATTTCTGCAGGGGGTTATCAGGAAATACGAAAGAAAGGCCCACATGTCGGGATTACATAGAGATATCAACGTGCCGCGCAATTATCTTACATCTAGAAGACTCCAGAAACCACGGGAAGGAAGCGGAGGCCGAATGGGGCCTAGCCGTGGGCGCCCGCCCCCCTTCTGAGTCCAATCGGGACTCTCTTTCGGGATTACGCTCCACCGACCTAAAGGATCAAGGATAACCGTTCAATCAATGTCGGTTTGATCCGACGACCCATATTCACTTGAAGGGACTATAAAACCAGACTCCCTGGCCCTTGGAGGAGAGAGCCTCTGAACCCTAATTCATTGTTCATCCAGGGAGAAGAAGCCTCTGATCAAGCCTAGAGCCACCACATCTATTAGACATCTAGATTAGCATAGCTACATAGGATTAGAACTAGAAGGAGTCAATCTTCTATTGGTTTCTGGATCTGTCAAGAGGATTTTTGGTAATTCTCTAATTGTTCATCTTTGTTCTTCAATATTATGAATATGACTTTGTTCTACTTCAATATATTGCTTATGACTTTGCTCTACTTGTTTATATTCAAGATTATATTGTTCTTAGTCTATCATAGTTATATACTTGGCTTAGTTAGATTGGATCTATATACATGTTTAGGATTGTATAGCGTTTATCCATCGGATCCATGGGTAAATGATAGATATTGTGTAGGCGTAGTGCTTATACCGTATTTATTTGCGATTGTACCCAATATACCAGATCGTGGGGTAGTTCGTGATAGTGACAGCTTCATTGATTCTTATATTGTCCCCCTCTCGTGTATTAGGCTGGCAGAGCAAAGGGGAGTGATTACGATGTTTCTCATATTCCTTGCTAATATCACTATGCATGGGCGTAGTCTTGTCTTGCAATGATTGTTAAGTATGCTTGCACTAACTATGATAATGCTAGACTATATAGTTGAGAATAACTTAAAGCAATTATCTACATTGGAACCGGAGAAGTCCATATGCACTTCCCCTTAGAGAAGGTACACCGCTATTTTACTGACCCTAACTATATCATTGAAGACTCTAAGCAGGTCAGAAAACGACGCAACCGCAATCAGAGGAGGGAAATCATCAAGGATGGATGGGCAGACTATGAAGGAGAAGTGGTAAGGTCAGAAGACATACAGTTTAAACAGAATTATCCAGAAGAGACCGTAGCACCGAGTCAGGTGTGGAGAGAGAAGATAACTATACATGAAGAGGAGGCGTTGCCGGAAGTACCGACTCCGCCACCCAACAAATCCCAGGACAACTAGAAAACAGAAAGTCCCGTTCGGAGGACTTAAAAACACCGAACGCCTTGCCAAGAGGTAAACTTGGTAGTTATCTTTTCCCTTTCAATTATTTTAAATAGTTTACTTAGTTAATCATGTTCATACTATCCTAAAAAGAAAATAAAAATGATAAAAACAGTAAGCCCCGTGTGAGTATACGAGTGACATAAAACCCATCAGTACATTTACTGTGGTGGCATAAAAATAAAATAAATATTTTTCTGCTTTATAAAAACGAAAATATAAAAATAGAGAGTTACATTTATTGAGGAGGCTCAACATGATGAAGGCTAGATATTTATGATAACACTTAATTAGTTCCACAAAGCTTTGTTGTCTATTTGAGCTCCACAGAATTTAAGAATCAAGAAGACTAGCAGACGGAGGACATTCTAATCGCTGTCAAGATACTGTCGACTTTCAAATACACCTCTACCACCTGCAAGCTACATCAGAAGAAATTACGTCAAAATTCAGCTTATGGGAGAGCACCCCCATTTGTCCCGCTAAGTATTTCTATCTATCTTTATACTTATACTTTATTAAATATAAATATACATAACTATGGGAAACCAAATAAAGATTTTGTGCTTATATATATATATATATATATCTTTTGTTTAGTATAAATAAATAAAGTGGCTATGCTAATCTGAATCTTAATAATAAAACTCCAGCATGGATATGATGAATAGTTGCTCTGCCGAATTTTTCAAATTTGAAGTTCTCTCTCAAGTTTAGATATAACTGTTATAATTTAAAGCTTGCTCTAAACCTAAACTTGTGGGAAAAAAAGCTTGATCTAAAGTCTAAGTTGTTAACGGAGATGATATGGGAAGGTTGAGTTGCTGTTTGTCTGTTCCTACAAATGCTAGAATTCTGAAGAATTTTATCTGTGAAAATCTTTAAAATATTGCATGATGAGTTCCTATATGATGAGAGTTTAAATTCCTACCACAGCCATATATACATGCTTGCTAGACTTTGAGCCACACATTTACTTTTTACTACTTATGAGCATTGAGTGTGGTCAAGCTGTGTAGACCCTTAGGAGCTTGTCATGTGGTTAAATCAAGATTCACTTGCACGTTCACTCACATATGCTATTTCTACTCCGGAAGTACCATCTACATATATCCACTCATTTCCATCTCTAGAACCACCCAAAAATATTCTACTCCTAAACCGGGAGAGAATAGCCAAAAAAATATTTCTATTGTGAAATAAATGCTCAAGTTATCTTGTTACTACCACTTGCTATATTATCTCAAGAGATGAGTGCTCTAAAAAAAGAGAGAAAAGATACGAGGAAATAAAAAGGGGCAAGTGCCCGGAACCTCGAAAGAAAAGAAAAAGTGAGACGAGAGGTAAAAATGGACAAGTGTCCGACAGTAGAATTAGGGGTAGAAGATACCCACCTGAGAGGAAAGAAAAAGAAAATATAGAGCATCTCATTCTCCTCGCAAAGTTTCAAAAAGCAAGGAAGGTATGTATCCCCGCAAAGAGCAAAAGAATTAGACTTTCACCATTGTTATCACCATCATCACCATACATCATTCATTCGCCACACATGCACATCTTGATTTGACTTATTGATTTGTTTCTTTGGATCCATGGTTTGACTATACAATAAATGTCTTGTGAGTATGTATATTTTATCTCCCACCTATGAGCTCCAGATATTAAAGCCTTATTAGAGTAGGATGAGAGAGAAGGCATTGACACTATGCTTTATACCACAAATACCACATATTTTGAGAGAAGGCATATACCATCACTGCCTTGGTAAGGATCCAGAAATACCACAAAAGAGAGATATGAAAGAGTCATACAAGGAATCTCTGAGTTTTATTTGAAAATCTGAATAAAAACTCCAGAGCTATAGTTGATCAAGAATAAGAAACATGACACTTGACTAGACTGTTCTATCTTTTAACTACTCAAGACAGAAGAGACGGTTACAAGTTCCATGGTGAAAGGTAAAATGAATAAGTTTTAAGTATTGACAGTTTACTCTAACTTAGAGATGAGACCTTATTTAAAAGCATGTGTACCGTCAATTTTTAAAGGCATTACAACAACTTCTGATCCATATTAGAGGAGTAAGATCATGGGCATGATCCTTCTTAGTTACCTCATCTATGTTGCTTTTGTTGGAGTTGACCTGGATACTGGCATGTATTTGAAATAAGGGCAATATTAGTTTCAACTTTCTTTGCTTCCGCTACTTTTCAACTCAAGTTGTAATAACTATATTGAACTCCAATGTATATCAAACTACTTGTGAAATGGATGTAACCTGTGACTTCTTATGTTGAATCACTACGACCTTGGCTTGTAAGATGGTTGGTTTGAAATCCCTCGTGATTTCACGGACTACCGGGCTTATGAGAGTTCGATTATGTTAAAGCAACTGCTTTGTCGGGAATTTTTCATAGTTGATCTCTTGTAAATTGGGCGGTTCTGTTACAGTACCCACTTGCTGCTCTTTAGAGAGGGCTCGCGAGGTTGAGGCCCTGTTGGGTATTTTAAACGCAAACGGAAAAATATATCCACAAGCGCACGGATACCAATGTAGCTTTCACCCGGGAGTATTCTAGAGTATCGATTTTCCACAGAGAACGTGAATGTACTAATTAAGATTCAAGATCGCCCAAGGATAACTATATAATTATTTTTGGTGGGAAGAGAGGAAGTTTCCTGAGAGTTCTCTAGTTGATCCAAGAATCAAGAATTACTTCAAAGATTATTTATTTCGGGACATCAGAACACTAACCACAGAAAGAGATGAGAAGGAAGCTAGGAAGCTCTGACTACGGTCCTACAAACACCGATCTGAACGAGGTGGAATACGTTGACCGTTAGGGCTGTCACTACCCTAGGGCTACCACAACAATCCACAAGATTGGGTGCAATTCCAGGTAATTGCAAGACTAAACACCATGTCTAATCTATTAGTGTTATAATTCCAGGTAATTGCAAGACTACCCTACTACTTTAGTGTTATAAAGACTAGAGCACTTGATGCAAGCGGGAATCCAATAAATAACTTGAATGTAAATAAAAGTAATTAAAGAACTCAGGAATTATGAAATGAAGAACTTGGAGAACGATGAAGAATGAACCAGTTGCTGCAAAAGTACAATGTTGAGGAAGATCCGATAGATCCGGCTCCTCCTTCGCTCTCCTCTTCTCTCACCCTTTTTTCTAGATTACAACTAGAACTAACTAGAACTAGAACTAGATGAACTAGAAGTAGAACTAGAACTAGATGAACTAGAGGGATCCTCTCTACTTGGATGAATAATTGAAACCCTAGCTTTGATTCTGTAGAAGAGATATGTTCTCCAGGCTTATATAGCCCTTCCAAATGAACATTGACCGTCGGATCAAACCGACCTTAATCGCACGGTTTTCCTTAATCCTTTAGGTCGGTGGAGCATGATCCATGAGCCAAAGCCTGATTGGCTCCTGTAGCTGGGCGGGCGCCCAAGGAGGGAGGGCGGGCGCACTGCCCCCATGCCCGCTCGGCCTCCCGTTCGTTCCTGTGGCTTCTGGAGTCTTCTAGATGATAGAAAATTGGCGCACAAGTTAATATCTCTATGTAAACCCGACGTGTGGGCCTTTCCTCCATATTTCCTGATAACCCCCTACAGAAATAGATAAACACCAAAACTCGTGGAATTCTGTCAGATAAAACTCTAAGTCTGGATGTTGGTTGCATTTGGATCATTTTCCATGATTAGTTGAGGGTTAAATGTGAGCATTAAGGACCGTCAACAAGCTCCCCCAAGCTTAACCTTTGCTCGTCCCTGAGCAAAGCTAAAATTAGAAAGAAAACAGGGGTTACTTTTATGCCTCTTACTATAGGGTGTCTAAGTTATCACTAAGGTCTTAAGTGATTGAAAAACAGAACGATCAAGTCAAGCACTATGTCTCAAGTTCTTCTGTCTTACCTTTGTTCTTGAGTTTTTTGTAAGTTTCCAAAATAAAACTGAGGCGTTTGCCTTCTTCTCGAAAGATATATAAGTAGAGCTTTAAAAGTTTTAGCATACTTACTTTGCATTTTGCTTTGCCAATGCTCACAGCAAGGGAGAGGAATGTCATACTCCTAGATCAAGGCCTTTGACCATTTTGAAAAGTTTGTCATCTCTTACTGGCATATTGCTTATTAGAGGGACCATGGGCTATCATTTTTTTTCTTTCTTTTTTTTCGGTCTCTCTCTTTTTTTTATTTTCTTTTTTTTCAAGTGGGCACCAAGTACCCCTAATTCTACTGTCGGAGACGTGCCCATTTTTTCCACTCAGGTGGGTATCTTTGTTCCCCTAAATCTACTTCAGACACTTGTCCATTTTTACCTCTCGTCTCACTCTTTTTTTTTTAATCAAATTTTTGCATTGTCCCATGCCCCTAACGCAATAATACTTCGGAAGAGTGAATCTTTTATATTTTTAAAACAAAAAGATCTTGATCTTTGGAGCATGATAATTCTCTCAACCAAAACTACAAGAATTAACAATGGCTTGAACAAAGTAAGTGCCCACAGTTTTAATATTTATATCTTATAAGACTCTAGGTATTATGTCAAACAGGATCTCATTATTTTTTATGATTTTCAAAAGATAAAATCCCCAGAACATTAGCGAAACTTGGAACAAGTTAAGTAGCTCAGACCTTCTCATACATGTTTGTCAATTACCTAGACTTGGATCAAACTTTATTTTTATTTATTTAAAACTTAGGATTACACAAAACTATTGTATATTACTCAAAAGAAAAACTTTGTTTGGTTTCATGGTTATGCATTTTTTATTTCCGAATACTAGTAAATAAAACCAAGAAAGAAAAGTAATACTTATCTAGATGTGGGGGTGCCTCCCCCAAGTTGGATGTTGACATACTTGTTCAATCTTGTGGCCTGCATGTTCGGTCTCACTCTTCTTAAGCCTCAAAATCCTGCACAACCCAAATAGACAACAAAACTCGTGGAACATGTTAAGGGTTAGGTAATTGTCTAGAGCTTATGAGAGCTTAATGTGAGAATTCGATGAACTCAATCACATCAAGTTCCTCTACCTGGTTGTTTTGTGGCTCGAGATAGATTTTCAAGCATTGACCATTTACCTTAAAAGTGTTACATATGTCGTCTTGGGTGGTAATGGCTCTATAAGTTGATGTGTCAATAACCTTGTATGGTCCATCCCACTTATTTCGTAGCTTACCATGCCCAAAGAGCTTAACTCTTGAATTGAATAGTAGAACCTTATCTCCAGGCTTAAACTCCTTGTGCTTGATTCTCTTATCATGCCATCATTTTGTTCTCTCTTTATTGTGGTAGGCTTTCTCTCTCCATTCTTCTAGCTTAGATAGTTGCATCAGACGATTCTCGCTAGCGAGGTGGAGATCCATGTTCCATTTCTTGAGTGCCCAATGAGCCTTAAACTCTACTTCCACAGGCAAATGACAAGTTTTTTCATATACAAGTTGATAAGGTGACATGCCTATGGGTGTTTTGAATGCAGTTCTATATGCCCAAAGTGCATCAGGAAGTTTGTCCTTCCACCCCTTACCCATCTCATCTACGGTCTTTTGTAAAATATTTTTGATTTGTTTGTTAGATGTTTCGGCTTGACCGCTAGTCTGAGGATGGTATGGTGTTGCGACGTTGTGTCGAACTCCATGATCGGCTAGGTACTTCCGAAAGATTTTGTCGATGAAGTGGGAACCTCCATCGCTTATAACTATCCGGGGTATACCAAAGCGAGGAAAGATTACTTCATGGAACATTCTCTTGGCATGTTTTGAATCAGCTGATCGACAAGGTAGGGATTCTACCCATTTGGACACGTAGTCCAAAGCTACTAAGATATACTCACAATTCCTGGACATAGGGAATGTCCCCATGAAATCAATGCCCCATACATCGAAAAATTCTACTTGAAGATTATTTGCAAGAGGCATTTCATTTCATGAGTTGATATTCCCATGTTTTTGACATCGGTGGCATCTCCTGACAAAGTCCTTTGTATCTTCATACATCGTTGGCCAGAAAAAGCCACTTTGCCAAATTTTAGCATGTGTCCAGAATGCTCCATAGTGTCCTACATATGGCGAGGCATGGCATCTTTCCATAATTTGAGTAGCCTCAGCCATAGGAACACACCTTCTAAAGAGTCCATCAACGCAGACTCGGAAAAGATATGGCTCATCCCAAAGGTGGAAACGTCTATCGTGAAGCGACTTCCTTTTGTTTGTACCAGGTGGGACATAGCCTTTTACTATAAAGTTTACGATGTCTGCATACCATGGATCTGCATGTGTTATCTTAAGCAGGGTGTCATCCCTTAGGTAGTCATTTATGGGAAGCTCATCATGTGTTTCCTTATATTGAAGCCTAGACAAGTGGTCGGCTACGGAATTCTCAACTCCCTTCCTATCTCGCATTTCTATGTCAAAGTCTTGGAGTAGAAGAATCCATCGAATTAGACGAGGCTTAGCATCTTTCTTAGTGAGGAGGTACTTGAGAGCAGCATGGTCTGAATAGATGATTATCTTTGCCCCCACTAAGTAAGATCTAAACTTGTCTATAGCAAAGACAACAGCCAAAAGCTCTTTTTCAGTTGTAGTGTAATTGAGCTGTGGTCCAGACAAGGTTTTGCTAGCGTAGGATATGGCATAATGCTTTTTATCCTTGGTTTGTCCCAAAACGGCACCAACCACAAAATCACTAGCATCACACATGATCTCAAAAGGAAGATTCCAATCAGGTGGTTGGATAATCGGGGCTGAGATGAACGCTTTCTTAAGAGTTTGAAAAGATTCATGACACTCATCACTAAAGATGAAAGGTGCATCCTTAGCTAGGAGACTAGTTAGGGGTCTAGTAATTTGAGAGAAGTTCTTGATAAATCGTCTATAGAACCCTACATGTCCCAGAAAGCTACGAATTCCTTTCACATTCGTGGGAGGTGGAAGTTTTTCAATAACTTCAATCTTTGCTTTGTCCACCTCTATACCACGTTCGAACACTTTATGTCCTAGAATTATTCCTTCCTAAACCATAAAATGGCATTTCTCCTAGTTCAGGATTAAGTGCTTTTCTTCACATTGCAGCAAGACGCTATCTAAATTCTCCAAAGAATGATCGAAGGTTTTGCCATAGACAGTAAAATCATCCATGAAAACCTCCATGATCTTCTCAATCATGTCCGAGAAAATAGACATCATGCACCGTTGGAAAGAAGCTGGAGCATTGCACAATCCGAACGACATTCGTCGATATGCATAAGTTCCATATGGGCATGTAAAGGTAGTCTTTTATTGGTCGTCTGGGTGGATTGGGATTTGGTGATATCCAGAATAACCATCAAGGAAACAAAAGAAAGAGTGGTTTGCAAGACGTTCCAACATTTCATCAATGAAGGGTAACAGAAAGTGATCTTTCTTTGTAGCCTTCTTGAGTTTTCGATAGTCAATACACATACGCCACCTAGTGACAATTCGTTGAGGGATGAGTTCATTCTTCTCATTCCTAACGACCGTCATTCCTCCTTTCTTTGGCACTACTTGGATAGGGCTAACCCACTCACTATGCGGCACAGGATAAATAATCCCAGCATGATAGAGTTTGAGGACCTCTTTCTCAATAACCTCTCGCATAGCATTGTTAAGTCTCCGTTGTGGTTCCCTTGAAGGTGTAAAATTGGGATCAATAGGGATACAATGAGTGCAGAGAATGGGACTAATGCCCGTGAGATCTTCGAGAGAGTAGCCAAATGTTGATCTATGCCTTTCAAGAACAGTGACAAGTTGTTGTGTTTCATAATCGGAAAGCTTGCCACTGGTAATTACTAGAGTTTTTGTGTTGTTGTACAAAAAGACATATCTAAGGCTAGAAGGAAGAGGTTTTAACTCTATCGAAGGAGGTGAAGGTTGTTCATTTTTGTCTAGCTCAACGGGTTCTACCAACTCTTCTTCTTCTTGAACAAAGTGTTCATGATTAAAGAATGGTTGGGCCATCTCCGCTTGAGTCAGCATTAAAATCTCCTTAATAGGTTCCGGTTCAAGTTTGGGTTCCACTATCGTGTTAATTGATCTAGCAAGAGGAACAACAATAGTGGAATTCCCAACCTTGAAGTCTAAATGACCTCATTACGGTTGTTCTTGTAGAAGTTTCATGATTGGTCTGCCAATCAAGAGAGGAATCTCTGGTATGTCAAAAATGTTAAAACCTAGAAATATTCCAGAGTTCTTGATTCTAACAGGAACTGCCCTTAATACCCCATGGCTTTCTAGAATTAATCCAAATGGACTCTGTAAAAGTTTCTGAGATGGGGTTATGGACTCGTTGAGATAAAGAGTGTCAGCTAACTCCTTGGAAATAACATTTATCCCACCATATGGATTGTTGTGGACCTTCTTAGCCCTCTAAATTGGCACAGAAGAATGGTTGAAGGAGTGATGATTCGAGCTACCTTAGGAGAGAGCTTAGCTTCTGTTAGCCATTCATAACTCAGAATAGCCAAAAGGCTTTTGATGTGTTGTATGTCAACAGATTCTACTCTTAGAATGGATTGAGTGGTCCCTGCTAGAGGCCGTGTTTAGATCGGAAAATTCGTGGTTTTTCCATAATCTTCAAAAAGATCTTCCTCGAATTCAAATGGACGCTCTAAAGGTGGTGGTTCATCATCCCTTAGTTGGTTTTGCATTCCCTTATTAGGAGGTTTCTCTACAACCAATTTAATAGATGGGTCAGGTGGAATTTCTAACTCGGTTGCAAGTTCCTCATCTTTTGGTTTAGGATTAGGCTCGACTTAATTTTCTTCTTTAGGAAACTCATCATAAATGCCTGTGTAAGGGGTATTTTCAAGGATTCTCTCTAGGGTAGCTCTCCCCTCATCTGTGAGTTTGTGTGTGAATGAGCCTCCTGAAGCAATGTCGTGGTGAAGAGCAGCTTCCATGTTTAGACGACGATAAAAGTGGTAGTACAATACATGGTCAGGCAGGAAAAGGTTTGGACCGGAATTGCTAAGGCTTGTGAACCTAGCCCAAGCTGCTCCTAAAATTTCCTTCTCTCTTTGTTTGAATGTAAGAATTTCGATTCTAAGGTTAGCGATTCGAAAAAGTGGGAAGAAAGCGAGACAAAAGTTGTCCCGAAGTTCATCTCAATTTCCACTAATGCCTCCTACAGAATGAGCATACCACTTTTTTACTCTTCCCAAAAGGGAGAACGGAAATAATTTCCATTGAAGGGTTTCTTGTGTCATGCCAGAAATAGATCGGCAAGAGCACAACTGCTCGAATTCTCTAAGGTGGGTGTATGGATATTCATCTACTTGCCTATAGAAGGGTTGCTCCTGAAAAATGGCTATTAGATCAGGCTGAGGTCGTAGCCATCTGTAAGAATTGGATGTGATGATGGTGGTGGCTCTAATAACTCACCCTTTGGAGCAAAGAATTTATAGATAGGAGTGAAATCCATGTGGTATGGTGAAAATAGAAAGGTGAGTGTGGTAAAAAAAGGAAAAGAAAAAGGATACATGGACGACTTGGTTCGAATCTAGCACAGCTACCTTTCCCCGACAACGGCGCCAGAAAGCTTGTTGGGTATTTTAAATGCAAACAGAAAAATATATCCACAAGCGCACGGATACCGATGTAGCTTTGACCCGGGAGTATTCCAGAGTATCGATTTTCCACAAGGAACGTGAGTGTACTAGTTAAGATTCAAGATCGCCCAAGGATAACTATATAATTATTTTTGGTGGGAAGAGAGGAAGTTTCCTGAGAGTTCTCTAGTTGATCTAATAATCAAGAATTACTTCAAAGATTATTTATTTCGGGACATCGGAACACTAAGCACAGAAAGAGATGAGAAGGGGCCTAGGAAGCTCTGACTACGGTCCTACAAACACCGATCCGAACGAGGTGGAATACGTAGACCGTTAGAGCTCTCACTACCCTAGGGCTACCACAACAATACGCAGGATTGGCTGCAATTCCAGGTAATTGCAAGACTAAATACCACGTCTAATCTATTAATTACTACTCTAGCGTTATAAAGACTAGAGCACTTGATGCAAGCGGGAATCCAATAAATAACTTGAATGTAAATAAAAGTAATTAAAGAACTCAAGAATTTGAATTGAAGAACTTGGAGAACGATGAAGAACGAACCAGTTGCTGCAAAAGTACAATGTTGAGGAAGATCCGACAGATCCGGCTCCTCCATCGCTCAAACTTTATATTATGTCTTTCTCTTACCTAGACTTTTAGTTTTATGTTTCCCATAGATAGTAATTTCAGTTTTTAGTAATTCCTGGAAGAACTCTAATATAAAAGCTAGGTACTTGAAAGTAAGCAAACAGAGCAACTATTCATCATTTCCATCATGCATCTTTTTGGTCTTTTTATTTTTCTAGAGATTAAACTTAGGAGATCAATAAAGCACACTTATCTACGCACTCTTTTTATTTTGTTTTCATGTTTATAAATGCAGTAAATTAAAGCAAGAAAATATTTATTGGGTTTTCTAAGTTTTTCCATTTAAGATAAAATACTAAAATAGAAAAGAATAAATAAGAAAAGTAAATAAAAACTTACTTGATAAATTGGGGAGGAACTCTTCCAAGCTAGATGTTGATGTTGGTCTTACCCGATGTTCCAGAACCGCATCATGGTTGTGATGTTGTCGTTCATTGTTGTTGTATCTTGTCTCAGCTCTTGTACTGTTGTGGCGTGGTCCTGGTTCCATTTTTGTTGCTCTTCCAGGAGTCGTCCATGTTCTGCTTGCGTGTTCTGGATGTCGAGGAGAGTATTGTCAGTACGGGTGAAGAAAGCACCGGCCTCTTGGTAGTAGTCATTCGTGAAAGCGTAGGAGGCGTCGGAGTATCGTCCTGCATCAAATTGGGGCGGAGGTCTGGATCCTGAAGCTCCATATGGATCAGTGGAGTACCTGCCCGTATGAAAAGGCAGGTTTGTCCACTGGTGATCTTGGCTCTTCGGCCATGTCTCTTCTGTTGGCTCTTGTGGTTGCGCATGTCGAACCCATGGGTCTCGAAGAACTCAGGGGTTGTAGTCGTAATAATGCAGGTGTGCTGGTTCTTCTGGTCCAGGATCAGCTCTGTACCAGGTGCGTTCACGATGGGTGGTCATCCTTTCAGATGCCACTCGCTGTGGAGCTCTCTAGTTCACTGGTGTTGCTGCAATCTCAATAAAAAAAGTTTGAACAACATAGAGGCCAAGGTTCGGGTTAGGTAACCGAATCTTGCCTTTATCATCATATAGCATATACATTATATTCCTCTCTTTCTTTAACATCCGAGATTGTCTAAATGTGTCATAGCCATGATAAATTCTTAACTCATCTATGAAGTCCAACGACGAGTTTTCTAGCAAGTGAAGATTAGAGGCTAGACGAGTGATAAGTGAAGTACATCCTACTGGTCCCTGAAGACTAGGTACACTAAGCCAATGAGAAACTAAAAGTGTAACAGGTGAAGTGGGTACTTTATTAATAGCAGCATATAAAAGTTGTAAATCTCCTACTCTTACTTTCCTAATATCATCACAATAGAAAAGATTGTACCCAAGCCATTTGTGGAACATCCTAAGAGTGGGGTGTTCCATGTCACTGGTTCGGGCTTGACTATAAAAGTTATCTCTAGATATCTCTCTCCAGAACTGGTGTCTCTCAAAATTAGATAAGTCGGAGTCAATGTTCAGGATGCATCTTGAAGAGAAACCAAGATGGTCGCTTAGTTCTCTCCAAGACAACATGATTTCCTGTTTGAACATCCGAAAAACAATTCCCCCTCATAGTATTGTAAAGTGCAAAGAAATTCGAGGGTGAGAAGATGAGAACCCAGCTCAGTTATGTTCCAAAAATTTGTCCAACCTATCATCTGGAAAATTAAGTCAAATTCAGTGTCCATACTTGTTTCTTGTAGTAAGATTGGATCAAGAGTAGGGGTGTGAATGAAATCTTTGTTCTTTAGTTGCTGGTATACTTCCTTCTCTCTTCGGGTCTTCAGTCCAAGGTCTCCTATCTTGAGAAGGACCTTAACTTGCTGACTAGATGAAGGTGACGGAGCTTGTGTATGTGTTGGGTCGACGCTCATCTCTGATGGGTGTGAGGAGTGTCGGGATGAACTCCTTGTACCAATGTTCTTGAGAGCCTTCCCTGCGTTCTTCACCTTCTTAAACATCCTGTAAACAAAGGTTGGCAAAAACACAACTAGTGGAAAATGTGAGAGAAAATGTTAGTGGTCAGCTGTCCGGAATGTCAGTAGTCCAGGGGTTAGTCGTTCAAGACAAGTTTCTATTTTGGCAGAGCCTCCCCTAAACAACTTTTACTTCCGCTTGGACAGCGGGATCACTACTTACTAGGTGAAACTCACTCTCTCACTCAAAAACTACCAACTTGTTTTCCACTCTTCTCTTCTTCTCTACTCTCTTCTCACTCCACTACAAGAGCTCCTTCTCTGGAAACTGAAACTTGTGTGGTTTTCTGGAGTGCTTGTGTGAAGAAGATGGAGGTAGAAGGTGGCTATTTATAGGAGGAAGAGGGGGCAGGGCGGGCGCCCTTGGTAGGTGGGCGGGCGCCCACTTGTGGTGCCCATCCTGGCTGCCCTTTCTCCACTCCTTTCTCTGCTTAATTCTCACGCAAAATAATATATCATGGGTGGTGGTTGGCCGGTGGAAAAGTGCTGGTTAGTGTTGATATGTTGGTGGATCAAATAATGTGACGGGATGTATGTGATGTGTGGTGTATGACATGTGGGACTCAAGGAGTGTGGGTCATGCTTCTAGAAGGTTGCTATAATTAAATATAATGCAAGAAAATCTATGAGAATTAAAACTTATTTGAAATGATAATGAAAAATATTTTTGTGCCTCCACAATAATTAATAAAATATTGGTTGTTACACACCATAAATATTATTTATATGGGGCTTATTATTATTATAATAATGCTATGAATAAATATATCCAATGCAAGAATTAATTATGCAAGAATTAATAATGCGGACAAATACCGATTTACCTCCCGGTGAGGGGTTGGGATTTTTAGGTCCCCCAAGCTGGACCTCCAAATCTTTTAAACTTCTGAATTACTTTCCTCCGGAGATAGTGTCTCTAGTGGTTCTTCTTCATGAACTTCCTTTACTGTAGAGTCTCTCTCTGGTCTGGGTTTGAATATGAAGTGTTCTTCTTGTCTGTTTATGTTGAACTTGATTTCTCCTTTCCCGACATCAATGTGGGCATTGGCAGTGCTCAGAAATGGCCTTCCAAGGATGATGGACACTTTTGAGTGAGGACTCATGTCCAGTACCATGAAGTCTACTGGCACCAGGAAATCTCTGATCTTGACTGGAATGTTCTTGGCGATACCCAACGGGTGTCGAACTGATTGATCCACTAGTTGCAGGCACATTGATGTTGGTTCTAAGGTCGCATGCTCAAGCTTTTTGTAGACTGATGCTGGCATCACACTGACACTTGCTCCGAGATCACAAAGTGCATTGTTGAAGTGTTGGTTTCCGATTGAGCCGTCAATAGTGGGGCATCCTGGATCTTTCTTCTTCTTTGGTGGTTTATTGAGGATGGCCGCACTACATTCTTCTGTCAGCTTGATAACCTCAGTGGTGGGCAGTGGTCTCTTCTTGTTAAGAATATCTCTGATGTACTTTGCATATGTAGGTACCTGTATGGCATCCAGCAGAGGTATGTTGACATATAATTTCTGAATGACCTCTACAAACTTACCAAACTGCTCATCCGACTGCAGTCCTCTGTTTCTTCTGGGAAATGGCAAATAGTTGATGTCGTAAAAATCTTTCCTCATTTCTCCGGTTCTTGGTGGTTGCAGCAGATCTTCTGCTTCAACTGGGCTTTCTTCTTCTATCACTGCTGGTTGCACTGGTGCTGATGTTCTTTGTTTCTCTTTTGGGTATGGGGGATCTCTGGTGGCTTTGCTTCCTCTAGTAGTTATATTCTTTACCTTTGCTATTGGGTTGACTCTAGGTAGGTTGATATTTGTATGCTGTCTCAATGGCCCTTTGATCTTCTTTGAACTTGGCCCTCTGGTCAATCAAATGGAGCAAATTTTCCATCTTAGTTGATAATGCATTTACTTCTTCTGGTATTTTTTCAGTTTGATGACATTGTTGAGCTTTATCTTGGAACCAGCTTTGATTTTCTGCTATCTTATCCAAAAGTATCTCTGCTTTTCCAGTTGTAAGCTCCAAGAATGATCCTTTAGCAGATGCATCTAGGCACTCACGAGCCTTCTGGGTTAATCCATGGTAGAAGGTCTGCATAAGTAACCATGTGGCCATTCCAAGGTGAGGACAATCTGATATGTATCCTTGAAAACGCTCCCATGCTTCTGAAATGGCTTCTGTCTTCTGTTGTTGGAAACTGACAATATTTCCTCTTAAGGAAGTTGTTTTGCCTATAGGGAAAAACTTTGATTGAAATGCATCTGACAAGTTCGTCCAGTTGTTGATGTTATCTTGATGAGTGTAGAACCACTTCCTTGCTTTCCCTTCTAGTGAGAATTGAAAAAGGCGAAGCAGTATGACGTCTTTGTCAACTCCGTTGATGTGGATTGTGCTTCCAATCTCTAAGAAATTCTACAAGTGTGTACTAGCATCTTCATGTGCCTTTCCACTGAATTGTGTAGCTTGTACCAAATTGATGAGGCTTGATAAAGAAGTGGCCAGCCATGGGGAGGAGCTCCTTTGTGCAACACTCATTGATAAAGAGTTAAGAAGGGAAAACTAGAGAAAAGAATTATGATTATTGATGCTGGTCCAAAATAACATTGAAGGAGGAAAAATTATGTGCTACTAATTTTTGCATGAGGGAAATTATGGTCTTGAGAGCATGCAGTAGGTGGCTCGCCAACAAAATGCTCCATTCCTTAACCTATACATCTATAGTGAACTAGACAAGGAGAATTAGTGGGAGATATTGTGGTGCTTATTTAGATGGGTTCAAGGGACTAAAGGAGGGAGTGTTATGTTGCCGTTTTTGCATGAGAGGGAGGGAAGGATGCTGCATTGGAGAAGAGAGTGGCGTGGGGCAGCTGTAGGAGGAGAGGCATCTCTGTCTCTGTCCTTTTCTCATGCAATTTAGTGAGGAGATTAAGGAGAAATAATGGCTGCTGTTTTTGCATGAGAAGGAAATGATGTGGGGCAACAGAGGAGATATATGTCTGCCCTTTACTCATGTATTTGAGATGAATTGGTAACCGATGGAGAGTAAAGAGCAAAATGAGAGAGTTAGGTTCATGTGATCAAGGAGAGAGCTACTGTTGTCGTTCCTTCATGTTAATGTCAGGAATGGGAGGGCGACCAGGAAACAATTGCTGCAGCATTTCCATGTGAAATAGAGGTGGAGAGGCCGGACTTGGCTTGTTCCATGATGTGGAGAGAATTTTGATGTGTCGACCGACTATTGATCCCTAAGCATAAAGAGAGAGGAAATACGAGTTCTCATGATGGGCTAGATGAATGCACATGCTTCAACCCAATCTGAGATTCATTTATATGATCAGATAAGAAGAGAAAAGATTGGCATTAAGAATTTAGAGTCATGCAAATTCTCTGAGAGCTCGAGAAAGAAAGGAAAGGAGAGATTGAGAATGGGTTAGGCAACGATTTTGTAGAATGTCGGCAAAAGATTTGATTAAAATTGTAGATATTGACTTGATGTTTGGAAAGATGAAGATTGAAATCAAACCCTTAGGCGTATTTGGAATCAAATAAATTAATTTTTCAAGCCTAAACTCTATGCAACGGCATGAATGCAACAAACAACTAAGTTTAATTTCAAAATTTTTAAAAACTCACATTTTTCACTATCTAGAATGTTGACAACATAACTAATGTTGGAAAATTTTATAAAATAATAAAATATTTGGCCTTGTTTTTAGTGTTTTCCAAGACACATTCCAAAGTAGGAAATTTTGGGGTGTGACACATTCCACAGCAACTGGAGCCGTTCGTCATCTCAAGCACCTTCACTTGCCGGTTCCGGGATGGACATTGTCGGCGTTTTCCCCACG
The DNA here is from genome assembly GCF_000003195.3 of Sorghum bicolor. Lineage (NCBI taxonomy): Eukaryota > Viridiplantae > Streptophyta > Magnoliopsida > Poales > Poaceae > Sorghum > Sorghum bicolor. Next base: position 42,498,540 of record NC_012874.2, on the reverse strand, counting down.
GGGGGTCACACCAACGAGTAAATTTGTATGCGTGCTCCCTTTCCCAGATGGTGATGCGAGAAGACACAAAGATTTATCCTGGTTCGGGCAAGAGAAGGCCCTACGTCCAGCGGGGGAGGGAGGTTTGTATTATCTTGCACCTAAGTGCTTGTACAGGGGCGAATACAAGTGTGTACGAATCGGGATGGAGTATGGAGACTTCTCTACGTGTGTGCGTTGTGTTGATTGATGTTCGTGTTCACTTCCGGGTCTCTCCTTTTATAGTTCCAAGGGGAGGCCCAGGGTACATGTGTAGGTGACAGACTAGGGGTCGATAGAGGCATGGCGCGCTGACCTACTCGAGGCCTCCGTACAGGCATGGTCTCGAGCTGTCCTGTCCTGATAGCTTGGTGATGATCACGCGTGCCCTCATATCCCGCTTCGTATGCCTCCTCGGGCCTGTTTATCCATCGCACGCCTGTACGTCATGGCTGCTGAAATGTCAGAGCTGCGGCAGTGCCGTCAGTCGACGCCCAACCCTTCCTCAGGAAGGGAGCACGCCTAGTCGAGGGTCGGACGCCATGCGGCGCCTTGCTATCTAGAGTTTTGACTTTTGGCGTCTCGAGGGGGCCTGACTAGACGTTCCATCCCGGCTTCCCACGTCCAGACACGCTCTGAGTCATTTGGTGGGGAAGGTTGCAAAAAGAATGACGGGACGGGTGCCTGTTCCCCATCACGTTTCTCGTGACTAGCGTGTTAGGTGGGAAAGCGACAGGCGCATTAAATGCCCGGGCTCTCGTGCGCGCGTCAGGCGGCGGGTGATGTCCTTGCGCTCGACGCCTCCTGATTCGCTCGAGCCCATTTCCGTATTCGACGGTTGTTGATGCTCGACCCCCGAGCGGTTCGCTCGACACCTTTTCCGTCTTCGAGGCTGCAGCCGTCGACGACTGTGTGTATAGCTGATTAGAACATCGAGTTGGGGGCTTCGATCTGTGTAAAGGTAATCTCGTTATGTGCATCAGTTAGGATACCCCTTACTGATACCCTTGACAGTAGCCCCCGAGTCTCCATTTGAGCGTTGGCGCTCGAGTGGAGGCTATATTCATAGGTCAAATTTCTGTGGGGGCTCGCGAGCGATCCCGCGGGGGTAGCCCCCAAGCCCTTGGAGGAGTTTTTGACTCCTTCGAGGGTTATGTTGCCTATTTTGCAGAAACACTGTCGACACCAGTGGTGGAAGGTTCTGATCGGCTTGTTTTGTGCGGAGGTTTCGACGCACTCTCGATAGAGCGAACGTCATCCACCCCAAATTGAGTTCCTAGCGGGTTGTCCAAGTGAGAACCTGTGCCCCTTTCGAGGGGGTCAGCTGCAGCCCAGAGGCATTCTCATAAAGCGGGGTCGACGTGGTCGGGGATACGGGTCTCGTTCGATAGAGTCCAGCGGCTCGATGCCTCCCGTCGGGGGGATTCCTCTCGACTGTATCGACCCTACCTTGGACATCCCCAGCAAGTCTTCGAGGCGGGCCTCGATTTTCAACCGCTCGCTGGGGATCCCTGACTCTGGTGCTCGAGATCGGCTGTCGAACCCTTCCGGCGGGTCAGCGTGCGACATCTCGAGGCTTTCACAGATATGCTCCTTGGCTTACAAGGGAAGGACGAGGCCGTGGCGGTTCGCCTTTTTGCCCGTTGGGCGTGCCTTTTTAGGTGGGTGCCATCACGACATTGTGTTGGCGTAGAATTCGGAGTGCCTCACCTGTGAGGAGGAAAGGGACCGTTAGACGGCACATTTATGGGGGGAGTTACCTCATTTATCAGATCTATCTGTTGGCGGACTGCTGCCTATAAATACGCCATGGCGCCGCCGCCGTTCTTTCTTCCGCCTTCCGCCCTCCTGCCTTTGCTCTCTTGCTGCCTGAGTTCCCTTGCCATCTCACGCGCGCGCGCACCCCCTCGAGCGGTAGCGGATCCGCCGTCCTTCCAGCCAAGATTCCTGTGAGACTCCTCGCCGCCGACGACTGGCGCCCGTCGTCGATGACGGAGCGCCGGTTGCTAGAGCTTGAGAGAGAGGGACTCCTGCGCCGCCGCACCTCGCTATCGTCGCCAGAGTGGATCGCGCCGCCGGCGGACCACAGGGAGCCCCAGCCGCCCGAGGGCTAAGTGGTGTCGTTCGCCAAATTCCACCGCCACGGCTTGGGTGCTCCTCCGAGCCGCTTCATGCGGGCGCTCTGCCTCCACTACGGGGTGGAGCTCCAGCACTTCTCCCCGAACGCCATCACCGTCGCGGCGGTCTTCGCCGTGGTGTGCGAGGGCTATCTGGGGATGATGCCCCACTGGGAGCTGTGGCTCCACCTCTACAGGGACGAGCTTTTCAATGCCCCCACTGGAACCACTGGCGTGAGGAAGCCCGTGCGGGCGGGATGCCTCAATCTCGTGCAGAAGACGGGGAAGACGGATAGGCCGCGTGAGTACATCCTAGTGGGGTTGTCGACTAACCACGCCGGCTGGGACTCCCAGTGGTTTTGTCTGCGGAATGATGACAACCTCCTACCCGCTTACTCCGGTCGCCTGATCACGGAGCATCCAGCAGACTGGACATACGGCGTCGTTCAAGCTCATCAATCGTGGCTCGACCCCCTCCTCGACACCCTGAAGAAGCTTTGCATGGAGGGCTTGACTGCCGCTCTCGTCCTCTCGGCCGTCCACCACCGGAGAGTTCTCCCGTTGATGTCTCGACCATTGAGGATGGACGAGATGGGCCCTGGTGTTTCGTCTCGGGACCTCGAGGCGTGCCGGATGTCCAACGAGGCTCCGGCAAACGACGAAGTCGCGGCCCGGGTCAAGGCCGCAATTGCCGGTAACTTTAAGCCGGAACATGTTAACGGCTTCCCCATGAGGCCTGATGCGGGCTCGATCGATCTGGTATGCTCTCTTCTCGTGCACAGCTTCGATTCTGGGTTTCTTTCTTCCTTTTTTCTAAGTCTACCTTCGTTCTGGCAGGGACGGATTGATGTCCAGTCCTCGAGGCCTCTAGTAAAGGAGGACGAGGTCGACCGTGACAAACGGCGCTAGTCCGCCGAGAAACTGAAGTCCGCCAAGGACTCTAAGGAGAAAGGAGAAAAGAAGAGGAACCTCAACCGCCAAGCACTAGATGCACGTCGAGCTAAATCTAGGCAGAGGGGGGAGCCTGAAGAAGAATCCCCTAGTGAGGATGACGGCGGGGATAGCGGTGACGACAGCGAGGACTCCGAGGGGATGGCGTCTCGCCTCGATCGGATCCTCGAGGGTCTGCCTCGCGGCGACGTCGACGCCCCGCGGACTTGAGCACCGAAGGAGGGGCCAAGCGGATTTCACCGCCCCCGTACTGACACCCATCCTGCGCCCACGACCAGTCAGGCCACCCCGCACCCCCGACCCCCTCCTGCGCCAAAGGCAGGTGGCCAGGCTAAGCCCCAGGCGACGGGGCCGTTGACCCGCGGCCGCGCCGCAGCCTCCGAGAATGGAGAGACTGGCCGTCGGAGCGCCAGTCCCGGCACCCGCCAGGCAGGAGTCATTGGGCCAAGGCCTGCATCTGCTCTCGAGGGGCCCGAGGCCTTGACGCAAGGCAGTTCGAGGCCCACCGGTCGAGGCACCGGCAGGCGAGTCGTTCTTCCTGTGGGGTAAGTTCTTTTGATATTGTGATTTTCATCCTCCTGATTCTTCGCGTCTTCTCATATAATGGTCTTCTTTACGTCCGTCCCTCTCTTCTCAGGTTGAAGCGGACGCTTGAGCAAGCCCAGCCTTCGATGGCGAAGAGGTTCAAGGTGGGAGCAGCCTCCAAGGAGCCAGGTCTGTAGCTTATTCATGGGACTTGTGTTGTTCTTACGTTGGTCGGCATAGTGACTGGCCTTTGTTTTTTGTTTCACAGGCTCCTCCGACCCTCAGCTGCCGACCAGCATCGAGAGCGCCCCACCTCATCCCCCGGCGGGTGATCCCGCCCCGTCGTCGCTGAAACAGGCAGAGGTGCCGCAGACCCAAGGGCAAGAGGGAGCCCCCAAGCCTCCCCGATCGGGGGTCGAGGGGGATCCCATTACCATCAGTGATGGGTCTAGTGGCGACGAGACGTCGAGGGGTGCCCGTCCTATGGACGAGGAGGCCGCGACCTCTCTTGTCGCGGGACGGATGCCTTAGCCTGCCGGTCTTCACTCCCTCGAGGAGCAGAAGAAGAAGGAGGAGGAGGATCAAGAGGCAAGGCATCAACTACAGGAGCAGGAGACGCAACGGCAGCTGCAGGAGCAGGGCCGCCAACAAGAGTCGCAGGAGCTCGAGGGGTAGCAGCAGCAGCAACAGGGGGGCCAAGAAGAAGGACCGCTCGAGCCCCCACCTCAAAGCCCGCCCCAACCAGTACCACCGGCGCCGCAAGAGCCCGGAGAGCAGGAAGAGGATTTGCCAGTTTTCGGCCCTCCAACCCCAGGGTGGCTCCTTCAAGGGGCGCCCGCCGCGATCCCAGCAGAGTCGGGGCGGGCGGACGGTGTGGTGGCGCTTGCCTGCATGATGCGCACCCCCGTCGACCCCGAGTCCAAGATCAGGAGGATGATCTACGGCATGGACGGAATCGCCCCAGGGTTCCTCCGGGAGCGTCGGGCGTGGGAGGACCGTATTCCCCCTGAGGAGGATGAGATCGGGACGTCGGGGAGTAAAGACGGCACCTGGAAGACGGTGGACGACGACGGGCGGTTCCCATGCCTCGTCAACTTGTTCTTGCGCCATGGGGGCTCCCTCGAGACCGTCGAGGACCTTATCCGCGGCGTCAAGGCGCGGGCTGACCGGGAGATGGAGAACTGGTGCCCCGATCGGATTCGTATCCGGGCTTCCACCGATCCGTCCAAGCCCAACATCTTCCTCGACGATCGGAAGGAGGTCGAGAAGTGGGAACACGTCGAGGAGCTCCGCCTTTGGATGAAGCACGTGGTGGGGCTCCTGTCGGACATCATCAATAACGGGCTCGGGCCGGCTTACTTTGTAAGTGTTTTTCGATCTTTAATCCTCATGGAGCCTTTTGGTTTTGTATTCTAACTGTTCAACCACCGGCTCGCAGGATATGAAAGAGACCTCCCATATCAAATCGAGCTTCATTCATGCCACGAGAGGTGGCTGGGAGCAGCTCCCCCTCCTCAAGGACCAGCTCCTCGAGTCGCAGGAGAAACTCCTTAAGGCTTATAAAGATCTCTTAGCGCTCGAGGAGGAGAAGAAGGTGAGGGAGGCTGCCCTGGTCGAGGCTCGAGAGGCCTCAAAGAAGGCTGAGGAAGAGGCTGTGCTGCTAAGGGAGCGGGCTCTGACAGTCGAGGAGGCTGCGTCCAAAGCCCGGGAGGAGGCCCTGTCTTATAGGAACATCGTTGCTGATTTGGACAAGGAGAAGGGCCTCCTCAAGACTAACCTAGAACCCCTTCGAGAATCCTTCCAGAGGATGAAGGTGGAGCACGTGAACGGCGAGATCGCCAGGAGCGCCGCGAAGGAAGCCAAGAAGAAGGCCCTCGAACGTCTGAAGGGAGAGTTGCTGGAGAAGAGTGGGGCCATTGCTCAGGCTGGCAAGGCGATCGAGGATCTCCGTGTTGCCAACACTGAGCTGGCATGCTCCAACAAAGAGATTGAGAGGGCCAACACCAGATTAGTCAGCGAGAACACGGCCCTGGAGGAGAGTGTCCGCGGTATGTTTCTATTGCCGGGTTTCCTTTTCGAGGCGTGCTTGGTTTATTCTAAAGGTTTTGCATTGACGTTCACAGGGCTTAAGGACGAACTCTTGACCGCCCAAGTCGAGGCTCGCAACGTCCAGGCCCAGCTCGAGGGGGAGGTTGCTTTGAACCGTCGACTTCGGACGGCGATAAGCGATCTCTCGACCTCTTGGGAAGTCGAGCCTATGGACGAGTCGAAGGAGGAGGCTCGAGGCGACGCGCTGGTCGATCAGATGTGCTACTTAGGCGCGACGCTGAGAGATCGGGTGCGTGACGCTCTCCATATCGGGGTGAAGCGGGCAATGGCGGTTGTCTGCTCAGGCTTTTCCTATGATATGGAGGTAGTGTCTCATGGCTTTGGTGCCGACATCTCCAAGACTGACGCGGAGAATGAAGAGAGGCTTCACGCCTTGATCGACGACGCGGAGGTTCCTAGGGAGAGGCTGGCTAAGGTATTTGAGCCCGAGGTACTTCCCCCTGAGACTAGCTCAGGCACAGGCGAGGGTGGTGAGGACCGCGATGCAGACTAAGGCCTGCGAGCCTTCTTTGGGCGCTGGGGTCCCCTTGTATAGTACTCATTAACTTGTCTTTAAGAAATATGATGTCTTTTGGTGATTGTTAAATGTTTATCTGTCTTTTCGCTCGAGGCTCTTTTATTTCCTTTGTGCCTATGTTTGTATTCCTTGTTCGATCTTTTGTTAAAAACAGCCTCGATTACCTCAAGAGTGAGGAAGTGAGTAGAGTTTCATAGCCCGGGGGCGTAGGAGTTCTCAGGCTCGTTGTCCCTCGGCCCTTAAGGGGCTCAAGGCGCCTCAACTACTCGAACGTGCTAGGTTTACTAAGTAGGGAAGAGAGAATTTCTTGGCTTTTTCGACACTTGGAGGGGGGTCGCCCCCCTGGTAGCCCGCGAGGGGGTACCGACTATGATGGGTCATAGTCGGTATTCCCTTCTGACGTCGAGATTTTGACTTGTCAAGCCTTGGTACAAAAGGAAGTTGCTTGAGGGAAAGACTTCATTTATTCATGCATTCATTTACAAGGCCTTGGTACAGAATGTGCGCTGGAACATAAAGTTTCAAAATTCTAAGGGTAGAATTGACGTAGCTGTTCGATGTTCCATGCGTTGGTGAAGATCGCCCCTTTTTCATTTGCTAACTTGTATGTCCCTGGCTTCAAGACCTCGGCCACCATGTACGGGCCCTCCCAAGGTGGAGTCAACTTGTGGCGTCCTTGATTGCTTTGCCGCCGTCGCAGGACAAGGTCGCCTACGTTTAAGTCCCTCTTGCGCACGTGTTTGTCGTGGTAGCGTCGAAGTTTCTGCTGGTATCTGGCAGAGTTGAGGAGGGCCATGTCTCGAGCCTCCTCAAGCTGGTCGACCGCATTCTCTTGAGTCTCCTTGTTTGATTGCTCATTGTACGCTTTGAGTAGAGGGGATCCATACTCGAGGTCTGTTGGGAGCACGGCCTCAGAGCCACAGACCATGAAGAATGGGGTGTATTTGGTGGCCCTGCTTGGCGTCGTCCTCAAGCTCCATAGGACCGAGGAAAGCTCTTCGACCCATTTCTTGCCGAATTTCTTTAAGCGATTGTAGATCCTTGGTTTGAGTCCTTGCAAAATCATGCCATTGGCACGCTCGACCTGGCCGTTAGTTCGAGGGTGGGCCACTGCAGACCAATTCACACGGATGTGATGCTGATCGCAGAAGTCCAAGAACTTTTTGCCGGTGAACTGGGTGCCGTTGTCGGTGATGATTACGTTGGGGATCCCAACCCGGTGGATGATGTCGGTGAAGAAAAGGACGGCCTGCTCGGAGCTGATGTTGGTGATGGGTCGAGCCTCGATCCATTTGGAGAACTTATCGATAGCTACCAGCAAGTGGGTGTACCCCCCTTTTGCCCTTTGCAGAGGCCCTACAAAGTCGAGCCCCCATACCGCGAATGGCCATGTGATGGGGATCATCTGAAGAGCGTGGGCAGGCAGATGCGTCTGTTTGGCGTAGAACTGGCACCCATGGCATGAGCGTACGAGCTCGATGGCATCAGCTACGGCCGTTGGCCAGTAGAAACCTTGTCGGAAGGCGTTCCCTACGAGGGTCCGTGGAGCAGCATGGTGGCCACAAGCCCCGAGTGTAGGTCCTCGAGGAGTTTCCGGCCTTCTTCCACGGTGATGCAACGCTGCAAGACCCCCGTCGGGCTTCGTCGATATAGCTCATTGCCCTCACCATAGATCACATATGACTTGGCCCGTCGAGCGATACGGCGGGCCTCAGATCGATCTTCTGGCAGCTCCCAGTGGATTAGGCAGTCGAGGAACGGCGTGCGCCAGTCGAACGGTCGACCGGGCCGCTGTTCTGCCTCCATCACCTCAGTTGCCATCAATAGTGCGTCGACGGTGTCGGTTTGCTGGGCAGGAGCGGCATCGACGCCAGCCCCCGAGCCCAAGTCGACGGATGGCTCGTGAAGATCTCTTGAGAACACGTCAGGTGGTACCGTGCCTCGGGTCGACGCGATCTTGGCGAGTTCGTCGGCTGCCTCGTTGTAGCGTCGGGCGACGTGGACGAGCTCGAGGCCATGGAATTTGTCCTCGAGTCGATGGACTTCCTTGTAGTACGCCTCCATTTTCGGGTCGTGGCAGCTGGAGGTCTTCATCACTTGGTCGATGACGAGTTGGGAGACGCCTCGGACGTCGAGGCGTCGGACTCCTAGCTCGATAGCGATCTTGAGACCGTTGACGAGGGCCTCGTACTCTGCGATGTTGTTGGATGCAGCGAAGTGAATCCTGATGACGTACCTCATATGAACGCCCAAGGGCGAGATGAACAACAGGCCGGCCCCGGCTCCCGTCTTCATGAGTGAACCATTGAAATACATCGTCCACAGCTCCGACTGGATCTGAGTCGGGGGAAGCTGGGAGTCTGTCCATTCCGTGATGAAATCCACCAGGGCTTGCGATTTGATAGCCTTGCGAGGCGCATAAGTGAGAGTCTCACTCATGAGCTCGACTGACCATTTAGCTATTCTTCCCGTGGCCTCCATCCTCTAGATTATCTCACCTAGGGGGAAGGACGAGACCACCGTGATAGGGTGGCCGAGGAAGTAGTGCAGCAGCTTGCGTCGGGTGAGGATTATGGCATAGATCAGCTTCTGGATTTGGGGGTAACGTGCCTTGGTCTCCGAGAGCACCTCGCTGACGAAATAGACCGGCCTCTGGACTGGCAACGCATGCCCCTCCTCCTGCCTTTCGACCACCACCGCTGCACTAACAACCTGGGTCATTGAGGCAACGTAAAGGAGCAGTGGTTCCGCAGGTTGAGGTGGGACCAGGACTGGTGCTGAGGTCAGTGTTTTCTTCAGATTTTCGAGGGCTTCCTCGGCCTCGGGGGTCCAAGAGAAATGCTCGACCTTCTTCAGAAGTCGATACAACGGCAACGCCTTTTCTCCTAATCTCGAGATGAATCGACTCAGCGCCGCTAAACATCCCGTGACTCTCTGCACGCCCTTGATGTCTCGAATCGGCCCCATTCTCGTGATGGCCGCGACTTTCTCGGGGTTGGCCTCGATCCCGCGCTGGGAAACGATGTATCCCAGGAGCATGCCTCGAGGCACGCCGAAAACACATTTCTCTGGGTTGAGTTTCATCTGGTTGGAGCGTAAGCAGTTGAATGCGATCTCGAGGTCCTGGATCAGGTCTCCTTGTTGCTTCAACTTGACGACAATGTCGTCGACATAGGCCTCGACCGTCGACCCTATGTGCTTGCCAAACACATGGAGCATGCAGCGCTGGTACGTGGCTCCCGTGTTTCGGAGCCCGAACGGCATGGTTACATAGCAATACATCCTAAAAGGTGTGATGAAAGAGGTCGCGAGCTGGTCGGACTCTTTCATTTTTATTTGATGGTAACCAGAATATGCATTAAGGAAAGAAAGGGTTTCACATCCCGCAGTAGAATCAACAATTTGATCAATACGTGGTAATGGAAAGGGAACTTTCGGACATGCTTTATTTAAACTCGTATAATCGACACACGTCCTCATTTTCCCATTCTTTTTCTTAACTAGTACAGGGTTTGCTAACCAGTCGGGATGGTGAACCTCCTTGATGAATCCGGCCGTCAAAAGCTTGTGGACCTCCTCGCCAATGATCTTGAGCTTCTCCTCGTCGAATCGGCGCAACCGTTGCTTCACTGGCTTGGAACCAGCTCGAATTTCCAAGGAGTGCTCAGCGACTTCCCTCGGTATGCCTGGCATGTCCGAGGGACTCCATGCAAACATATCGGCATTCGCACAGAGAAAGTCGACGAGCATAGCTTCCTATTTGGGGTCGAGGTCGGCGCTGATCGTCAGCACCTTGCCGTCGGAGCTGTTGCGGTCGAGCGGGATCTTCTTGGTTCCTTCTACTGGCTTGAAGCTGCCCGCGTGGCGCTTGGGCTCTGGAGCCTCAGCAGCCAGAGCTTCGAGCTTCGAGACGAGCTCGGTGGAATTTTCGACCGCCTCCCCATACTCGACGCACTCGACGTCGCACTCATAAGCGTGCTCGAAAGAGGAGCTGACGGTGATGACGCCTTTGGGGCCGGGCATCTTCAGCTTCAAGTAGGTGTATTTGGGTATAGCCATGAATTTGGCATAGCCTGGGCGCCGGATGATAGCGTGGTACATGCCCCAGATTCCCACCACCTCAAAGGTGAGGGTCTCCTTTCTGAAGTTGGCTGCCATGCCAAAGCAAACCAGGAGATCGATTCGACCCACCGGTAGAGCCTTCTTTCCTGGCACGACGCCATGGAAGCCGCCGGCGCTTGGTTGAAGCCGCCCCCTGTCGATACCTAGCAGGTCGAGGGTCTCGAGGTAGATGATGTTGAGGCTGCTGCCGCCATCCATCAACACCTTTGAGAGCCGGGTGTTGACGATGATGGGGTCGACGACGAGCGGGTAGACGCCCAGGGCAACCACCTCGTCGGGGTGTTCCTCTCGATCAAAGGTGATGGGCGTGCTCGACCCGCTGAGGTACTGGGGCACCGCCATTCTCGCTGCGAAGACCTCACGGCGTTCCCTCTTGCGCTGCCTTGTAGTCAACTGCGTCGAGGGCCCACCATAGATCATGTATCAATCGTGGACGGTAGGGAAACCATCGTTGTCCTTGTTGCCCTCCTTGTCGCCGCCCTTCTCCTTCTTTGGGTCGTCGCGCGCATCCTTTTTGAATCCCAGACCGTCAAAATGCTTTTTCAGCATGCGACAGTCTTTGAGCTTGTGATTGGCTCCTCCCTTATGGTAAGGGCATGGCTCCTCTAGCATCTTATCGAAGATGCCTCTATCTGGAGGACATCGAGGCCTCTTGCGTTCCATGGCAGCAACAAGATTGCCGTCGAGATCTTCTCGCTAAAACTGCCGCGATTTCTGCTTCTTCTTGTTCTTCTTGGGCCCTCGACTGGGGGTCCGATCTTCATCGGTAGGCTGCTTGCCTTTCCTTCCTTCACAGCTAAAGAAGGCGCCGACCGCTTCCTCCCCTGCTGTGTAATTTGCCACTACGTCCATCAGCTCGTCGACGGTCTGAGGGTGATTCCGGCCCAGCTCCCGCACCAAGTCTCGACTGGTGGTACCAGAGACAAAGGCCAGGATGACGTCATGGTCGGGGATATGTGGTAGCTCGGTGCGCTGTTTTGAGAAGCGTCGAGCGTACTCTCGAAGAGTTTCTCCTGACTTTTGCTTGCACTTACTAAGGTCCCACGAGTTCCCAGGACGTATGTAGGTACCTTTGAAATTACCCTCGAAAACCCTAACCAAATTGACCCAGTCATGAATCTGATTGGCTGGAAGTTCCTCGAGCCACCGAAGGGCGGTGTCGGAGAGGAAGAGCGGTAGCTGCCTGATGATGGCTCGATCATCTCCTCGAGCGCCTCCTAGCTGACAGGCCAGCCTAAAATCGGCCAGCCACAACTCTGGTTTGGTTTCACCGTTGTATTTTGCGATGCTGGTCGGGGGTCGAAATGGACTGGGCAGGGGCATGCTGCGGATCGCCCTGCTGAACACTCGTGGGCCTGGTGGCTCGGGGGCCATCCGGTCGTCGTCGATGTCGTACCTCCCACCGCGATGTGCGCTGTAGCCACGCTCTTCCGCGTCTCTGTGCCGACGGCGTCGATTCTCTTCAATGTCGCGTCGTGCGTCGTGCCGACGCTGGTCGTCAACGGGGAGGACGAGCGTGGTCTTTTTTGCTCGGGGAGGTGGCTGCTGGTGGACCGACACCTCCTTTTCATTTTGGGCCGGCTCGTCATGCTTTTCAGTGGCAGCACCTCGACGTCGAGAAGCCGAGCTTTCGGCTTGCTGAACTGCCGCCACCTGGAGCAGCGTCTGTACCTCCTCTCGAATGCATCGAGCCTGAGAGTTTGATGGTTCTGGCATGTTGCGCAGCAGCATTGTCGCTGCCACTACATTTTGGCCTGCTCGAGGGAAGCAGCTGACGGGCTGTTCTGGCTCTGCATCTCCGACGATTTGCCGGCGTACCTCTCGAGCTCGCCTACGGACACTTCCGCCTAGTGGGTAAGGCAAGTCTTGCTCGAGGATATGCTCAAGTAGGACGAGGTGCTCATGATCCTCATCAAGCTTGGTCTTGAGCTCTCGCAGTTGCGCAAGCTGCGCGGCCCTGTCTTCCTGTGGAAGTGGGTCGACCTGTCCATCGTTCCCAGGCGTCCTGGGGTCTTCTCTTGCTGCAGGGGCTCGACCGCCAGCAGCCGCATCCTGCGTCTCGTCGGTGGTTTCCACCGCCCCGTCGATGTGATAGCATTCCCTAGTAGGGTCGTAGCTATCGGTCTCGGAGTCGGAGTCCAGCTCGGCCGTGTAGAAACATCCACGTCCCTCCTCCAGCAGCCGCTGCCTGAGCGAGGTGATCGTGTATCGCCCAGGGCCTAGGCGTCGGAGGCCTCATACCTGGGAGAAATCTGGCAGCTCGAACGTCGACTGTTGTGCTTCAGAGTCACGTGGGAGGACCATTGGTCCCTCTACGTATGTCTGGGCGTTTGGGCATATTGCCCTGGCGAGCGACGCCGCGGTGTTGTCCAATCCGAATGGCGGCGCCCTTCTTAGAGTGAACAACCCGTGTGGAAGTAACCCAGCAATGGGGGAGAGCGCACGGGCCGCGTCGCCTCTTGTCGTCGTGTAATGCCGGGCCGGCATGTCCTTGGTTTCGGCACGTGGCGCTGTTGGCTCCTGTGTCACCTCCTGCCTCGCGCGAACCGCCGGTCGTGACGGGGCAGAGGGGTGATGATGATGCTGTCCACGCTTCTTCTTGGGCGCGGAGGCGTGGTGTCGAGGGCGTCTCGGGGCCCTCAACCGTGCTGGCGCGACTCGGGCTCCTCCCGGTCCTTTGATCGAGAGCAAGATCATGTCATAGCCGGAGCCAGTCGACATGAACTCAAGACACCCAAACCAAATCACTGTGGAGCGCGGAATCGGCGAAGCAAGGGTGGCCATCTGGAAAGGTGTGGGAAATCGATGAAAAACACGCAGGGCCCCTACCTGGCGCGCCAACTGTCGGCGTTTTCCCCACGGAGGGTCACACCAACAAGTAAATTTGTATGCATGCTCCCTTTCCTAGATGGTGATGCAAGAAGACACAAAGATTTATCCTGGTTCGGGCAAGAGAAGGCCCTACGTCCAGCAGGGGAGGGAGGTTTGTATTATCTCGCACCTAAGTGCTTGTACAGGGGCGAATACAAGTGTGTATGAACCGGGATGGAGTATGGAGACTTCTCTACGTGTGTGCGTTGTGTCGATTGATGTTCATGTTCACTTCCGGGTCTCTCCTTTTATAGTTCCAAGGGGAGGTCCAGGGTACATGTGTAGGTGACAGACTAGGGGTCGATAGAGGCATGGCACGCTGACCTACTCGAGGCCTCCGTACAGGCGTGGTCTTGAGCTGTCCCGTCCTGATAGCTTGGTGATGATCACGCGTGCCCTCATATCCCGCTTCGTATGCCGCCTCGGGCCTGTTTATCCGTCGCACGTCTGTACGTCATGGCGGCTGAAACGTCGGAGCTGCGGCAGTGCCGTCAGTCGAGGCCCAACCCTTCCTCAGGAAGGGAGCACGCCTAGTCGAGGGTCGGACGCCATACGGCGCCTTGCTATCCAGAGTTTTGACTTTTGGCGTCTCGAGGGGGTCCTGACTAGACGTTCCATCCCGGCTTCCCGCGTCCTGACACGCTCTGAGTCATTTGGTGGGGAAGGCTGCAAAAAGAATGACGGGACGGGTGCCTGTTCCCCATCACATTTCCCGTGACTAGCGTGTTAGGTGGGAAAGCGACAGGCGCATTAAATGCCCGGGCTCTCGTGCGCGCGTCTGGCGGCGGGTGATGTCCTCGCGCTCGACGCCTCCTGATTCGCTCGAGCCCATTTCCGTATTCGACGGTTGTTGATGCTCGACCCCCGAGCGGTTCGCTCGACGCCTTTTCCGTCTTCGAGGCTGCAGCCGTCGACGACTGTGTGTATAGCTGATTAGAACATCGAGTTAGGGGCTTCGATTTGTGTAAAGGTAATCTCGTTATGTGCATCAGTTAGGATACGCCTTACTGATACCCTCGACAGACATCGATCCTCCATCACCTTCCGAGCATTATACCCCATCATCCTCTTTCCAACAGGAAGAGAGGTATGAATTAACAAGCCTTAATCCAATTTTGTTACCACTTAGGCCTCAAATCAAAATATTAAATGTGGTAAAGACCATGGAATTTACGCATACACCCATATTTGATAGTACTTTGCTCCATGAAACCGGAATGGATTCCGAGTTTGAGCTAATTTTTAGGATGATTGGATGGGAGGATGCTTGGGAAATTACTGAACAGGGTAGCAAATTACTCACTATGGAATTTATTAGCTCCCTAGATTTTGACGATGACAATGTTTCTTTTAGAATGTTCAACAAACCATTTACTCTTATATGGAAGACTATCAGTGTAGCACTAGGATTTTCGGATCAGTGTGTCGTAAACATAGCTGATGTTCTTAAGGATTTTAATAAAGATGATTTTTGGGAGAACATCACTGCTAAGCAACCTGAACGTAAACAAAAATATACCAATGAGGACGTACCATCCCACACTGAGATTTATGCTTAAATGGTTAGCTTTTACTTTGTTCCCTAGAGAAGAATTGAGCACTATCAGACAGGATGGGCTACATTTGTTATATATCATGATTAAAAATAGAAAAGCATCACTTGTAAAATTAATGTTGAGCTACTGGAAAACAGTACCTACCATGAGAAAATGCAGCATTTCTTTCACCTCTTGGATCACACGCCTAGCTGCAGTTTTAGAATTACTCTCAAAGGCCACGTTCACATTTATTCTTGATGATCGTAGAATTATTGGATACGATTCTGTGCTCATATGCTAAAAGGACGAAATAATAAAATAATCATAATCTATAAAAAATAGCGCAATGAGTACGAGCTGCCTAACCGAGAACTGGGAATTTATTCAGTTAACAGTTTTACTTTCTCGAAAAATGCTAACATTGGCACGTGTCCGTCAGCACGCACCAGCAGGCTACCCAGAACTGTTCCCACTGGAGCTGACCCAGCACCATTGGGTCCAACTTATTTTTATTACACTAAATTTGATGATCTAGATGTGTCACATGAGCCACATCAGTCATGGTCTACCCACTCAGGATGGGAGGACCAAGCCACGTATGAGCAAGGAGAGCCATCTACGTCCACAGGATGAGGAACATTCCCCACACTGGAGCCAGATGATACCAGCATTTACTTTCCAGCATTTAATTTTTGCCATCCAATTAGAATAATTAGAATTAGTCTTTAATTCTATATTTATTTAAAAAATAATATGAAAAATATGAAAAAATCTATAGTTACTTAGTACTAGAATTTAAAATTCTCCTTTGAATTATATGAAGCTTATCTACCTGGACAATTTATTCTAAGAACTGATATCTGTGGGTAGCATAAAACTTGTAATTCAGTCTAAATAATTGGGAGATATGATATAAAAAGGTTTGTGCTAGTATACATTTTATTCTAAGTGATAGCTAAGCTCCAGAACATTTTACAAAAATTAAATCAATCAATCTATAATTCATTTTGCTAATAAAATTTGAGTAGACTATCTTGTTATACACTCATGATTGAATCCATAGGCATAAAAATGGTTTTTTTACGCTATGCAACAAACTCTCTCTTAAAAGTCTAAAAGGGAATGTGGGCTATAAAATTAAAAGATGCCATACTAGAGAAGTATGAGCCCAAAAGATGCCATACCAAAAAGGTATGTGCCAAATTAAAGAGAAAGAGAGTAAAACAATGGGTGCAAAGACACTCGCCTGAGAAAAAAAATGGGTACAGAAGTATCCGCTAGGGAGATCGCTCTGGTCTCTCAAAAGACAAAAAAGAGACAATATTGCATAAGAGTTTCAAAATATAAATTTAAATCACTAGCACATTCAATCATGATGTATAGCTTTGTAGTCTACTGCAGTCTTATTAGTAGACTCTCATGGTTTTCAAAATTAATAAAACCTTTGGAGTGGTGCAAGAACAAAGAATAAAATATATGCGGTGCTTGCTTGTTTATTATATCTTTCAATCACCTAAGATTTAATTAAAGTTAAAAAGCCCCACATTGGAATAAGAATAATATTGAAGGATAGATGGATGAATTATAATCCAAAAATGATTTTTTTTAAATTCAACACTCAAATATTCGTTGGAATTAAACATGAGAAACCCTAAAAATATTATTTCAAGTCAACTTTGCTAAGGGACTAGCAAAGACTTAGCTTGGGGGTGTTGTTGATGGTTTATAACATCAACTTTTATTAGAACTTAAAACTCAAAGTAAAATATGAAAACACACTAGTCTAGGATTTAAACTAACAATTTCCACGAGTTTTGCATATTCTGTGATTTTTAGGGATTATTTCAGAAAGAGCTGAAAAGAGGGATTTAAGTGCCAATTGACCATGAAACTTATCCGCGACGGAAGGAGGACACCAGAGGGATCAGGAAGACTACAGAAGACTCCCGGAGCAAGGGGACTGGCAGAGACTGTTGACGGTTCTTAAGTATCAATTTTAGTTATCAAATAAACAAGGGAAAGGACCAATATACAAACAACACCTAGAATTAGGGTTTGATCTGACAGAATTCCACGAGTTTTGTTGTTTATCTATTTCTGCAGGGGGTTATTAGGAAATAAGAAAGAAAGGCCCACATGTCGGGATTACAGAGAGATATTAACGTGCCGCGCAATTTTCTACCATCTAGAAGACTCCAGAAGCCATGGGAACGAACGGGAAGGCGATCGGACCCGGGGGCAGGGCGCCCGCCCTATCCCACTGGGCGCCCGCCCACCTCCTATAGCCAATCACGGTGAATCATGCGGATTATGCTCCACCGACCTAAAGGATCAAGGATAACCGTTGAATCAATGTCGGTTTGATCCGACGGCCCATGTTCACCTGAGGGAACTATATAAGCAGACCCCCTGGCCCCTGGTGGAGAACAAGTTCGTTATAGAGTTGAGAGGTGCCCTCGAAGGATAACCTTTCCTCTACATAGACTTAGGGCTTAGCATCCAATGTGAGAGTAGACTAGTTCTACTAGATTGAGAGAGATAGAGTGGAGGTGTAGATCGGAGGAAGCCCGGCCTGTCGGTGTCTACTCCGAGGTTGTACCTGCGGGATCAAGTCTTCTAACCCGAGGCTTGCTCCTAGGATTCTTCAGTATTTCGACTTCTAAATTCTAGTAAGTTCTTGTTTTATTGTTCTTTGGTTTATGAGTTTACTTTGATCTCTTCGCGTAGAGTTTAGAGTAATCATCTCTAGCGTAAACATGGTGTTTGGGCTAGGATACTCATAGATATCCCCTGACTAGCGGGACCGTGGTAGTAGCGAGGAACGGGACATTTCTGAGTTACCTTTGTAGTCCATATCCCGTTAGTAGGATCAATAGGGTTTATAGGTGCGGGTCGAACACCCTTTGTGGTGTCTAGATTCCATGAGCTTCCCCAACAGAACAGTTGATCATCCTTACCAAGGTTAGAATGAGAGTGCAGTTGTAGTCTTATCTATACATCACTCACATCGAGTCATATTCTTTGTAGCCTAAAGCTTAGTAGTAATAGACCGGGTTAGTCAGATGCACTCTTTCTCCTAGTGGTAAAAATATAAATACGATACCTGGATAACATCCCAGGTGAAGTGCTCACCGATATCCGTGCGCTTGCGGATTAATTCTGATTGCGTTACCAAATATAAACAAGCATTTCTGGCGCCGTTGCCATGGAGAAAGACGGTTTGCTGAGATAAACTTGAGTCTTACTACTAGCTTGTATCTGTACTTTTATGTTTTCTTATCTTTTTATATTCTTTATTTTCTTTACTCTTACCTTATGGAAAACCAAGATTCTAAATCAATCTATCAATTTGCCACACCTTCGGAAACTGACCTTTTACCATGGGAGTCATCACAGCCTATCCAAACATCCCAATATAGGTTAAGTTCTAGGTTGACTGCTATGATTCAAAACCTATCTTTTTCAGGAAAGGAAGACGAAAACCCTTACCTTACATTCGAGATTTCGAGCAAACATGTGATTGTCTTCGCATTGAAGGCATTTTTGATAAAACTTTACGTTGTAAGCTTTTTCCTTTTTCTTTAAGGGGAGAAGCTAGATAATGGTATAATCAGAAGGTAAGTCAACAACGAGGTGAATGGGGACCTCTACGAGCCAACTTTTGTCTAGATTTTTATTCCCTCGACCGTATCGGCGACCTTAGACTCAATGTCCTATCTATTAAACAAAGAGATAATGAAACTTTGGGAAAATCCTGGAAACGTTTTTCTGATCTTTTAGAATCTGGTCCAAACCTTAATCTTGAAGACCCTGTTCTTTTATTTCAATTTTTTCGAGGTCTTTAGAAAGATCATAAACAAATGCTACATACAATGTCTAGAGGTTCTTTCTTTCGCATCCCTACTGATGACTCTAGAGCAATCCTAGATAGAATCCTAGAAGCTGAGATGGATAATACCCTTCATGATGAAACCCACGAAGCCGAAGTAGACACTCTGCCAAATTCTCCATCTACTTTAGCTATCCCAAGGTCTAAGCCACAAAAGGAAGAAATTCCACCACTTGATTTCATGTTGGATATAGAATCTGATCTTTTTGCCGATTTTGGGAACATTTCAAACTACCATTCTATCGACAGACCCCAAAACGGCCATTTTAGCATTTGTTTGCCAACTGAACATCATTTGAGAGAGCTTATCGCATTCATGAGTAGCGAATGGTTGGAGGAGTCAGAGCTTTCCTCTGATGTGATCCGTTTGGACACACCTCCTATAACTATACGTTGTGCTTATGATTCTGATCAATTTGATGCTCTCTATAATCCTGTTGTGGGGATCAACATCATTCTGAATCTTTTGCACTTAAATTATTTAAAAATTTGGTCCTGACCCCCACAACAAAGGTCATAAAGGAATCTTCAGGACAATTAGTCCCCAGTCTTGGAATTATTAATGTCCTAACCCTTATGGTAGAAGGCTCCATGGTTCATTTGAACTTCTATATCTTTGATACATGGGACTTCGACCTGTTGATAGGACAACCTTTTAGAAGACTCCTTTATGGAGGTCATACTGGAAACCTACACATTTCTTTTGGAAAAACTTTTAAATTTCCAATAACAATTTCACACTCCTTAAATAATAAGGCCAAGTCATATCTTTTGCCTGATCCTATTGAGGAGGTAAAGGCTGCATCTCTAGAGCTTTTAGATGAACCAGACTTAGAAGAAGAAGCTCCTTTCTTCATAGAAGAAGAAGCTGAACCTTCTGAACCTGAACCCTTAGATGAGTTTGCAGAAACACCTAGACATCCCATAGAGCTTAAAACTTTACCACCCGGTCTTATTTATGCTTTCCTAAACAATAGTCCAGAGTTTCATGTGATCATTAGTGATAAACTCACTCAGGCGCAAACTCTGCGATTGATGCCCATTCTTGAGAAACATCACTCAGTTTTCTGCTACTCACTCTAAGATCTTACAGGAATCAGTCCTATGATTTGTACCCATCGTATTCCAACAAATCCTTCTGTTTCACCTTCTCGAGAGCCCCAATGTAGACTTAACAACGCGATGAGAGAGGTAGTTAAAAAGGAAGTTATAAAGTTGCTGCATGCAGGGATTATATATCCTGTGCCGCACAGTGAGTGGGTGAGCCCAGTTCAAGTTGCGCCTAAAAAGGGAGGCATGACTGTTGTTACAAATGAAAAGAACGAGCTAATTCCGCAACGCACTGTCACAGGGTAGTGGATGTGCATAGACTATAGGAAACTAAACAAAGCCATGAAAAAGGATCATTTTCCTTTACCTTTCATAGATGAGATGCTAGAGCGATTAGCAAACCATTCGTTCTTCTGTTTCTTAGATGGATATTCAGGGTATCATCAGATCCCGATCCATCCCGATGATCAAAGCAAAACCACTTTTACATGCCCATATGGAACTTATGCTTCCGTAGAATGTCTTTTGGGTTATGTAATGCACCAGCTTCTTTTCAAAGATGCATGATGTCTATATTTTCTGATATGATTGAAGAGATTATGGAAGTTTTCCTAGGTGATTTCTCTGTATATGGAAAAACTTTTGATAGTTGTCTTGAAAACTTAGACAAGGTTTTGCAAAGATGTGAAGAAAAGCACTTAGTCCTTAATTGGGAAAATGTCATTTTATGGTTAGAGAAGGAATAGTGCTGGGACACCTAGTGTCTGAAAGAGGAATTGAGGTAGACAAAGGACCACTTACTCTCTTGCTAGCCAAGGATGCTCCTTTCGAATTTGATGATGCATGCCTAACATCTTTCAATTTATTAAAGAATGCACTCATCTCTGCACCAATCATTCAACTCCCTGATTGGTCGTTACCTTTTGAAATTATGTGTGATGCTGGTGATTATGCTGTGGGGGCAGTTTTGGGATAAACTAAAAATAAGAAGCATCATGCAATTGCTTATGCTAGTAAAGGTTTGAGAGGAGCTCAGCTTAATTATGCAACCACTGAAAAAGAGCTTCTGGCTGTTGTTTTTGCCATTGATAAATTTAGATCTTATTTAGTTGGAGCTAAAATAATTGTTTACACTGATCATGCTGCACTAAAATATCTGCTCAGTAAAAAAGATGCTAAACCTCGCCTGATTAGATGGATCTTATTACTTCAGGAATTTGACTTAGAAATAAAAGATAAAAAGGGAGTAGAAAATTCTATTGCTGATCACTTGTCTAGATTGTATTTGAAGAATCCACAGGAAACCCCCATCAATGATTCACTCCGGGACGACATGCTCTACGGGATTAACAGGTCTGACCCCTGGTATGCAGATATTGTTAATTTTATGGTTCTAGGGTATGTACCACCAGGAGCAAACAAGAAGAAGCTTATTCAAGAAAGTCGTTCACATATATGGGATGAGCCATACCTCTTACAAGTATGCTCTGATGGCTTACTCAGGAGATGTGTGACCACCGAGGAAGGATGGAAGATCATCGACAGATGTCATTCATCACCACATGGAGGTCATTATGGAGCATTCCGTACACATTCAAAGATTTGGCAGTGTGGATTCTACTAGCCTACGATGTATGAAGACACGAAGCAATATATCAGAAGATGTGGGCCATGTCAAAGGCACGGAAACATAAACACAAGAGATGCCATGCCACTCACCAACAACCTTTAGATTGAGCTCTTTGATGTCTGGGGAATAGACTACATGGGTCCATTTCCCCATCAAAGAAGTGTGAGTTCATCTTAGTGGCAGTTGACTACGTCTCCAAGTGGGTAGAGGCACTACCTTGCAAGCATGCCGACAACATCAGTTCAAAGAGGATGTTTGAAGAAATCATATTTTCAAGATTTGGAGTTCCCAGAGTAGTGATAAGTGATGGAGGATCACACTTCATCGACAAACGTTTCAAGCAATATCTATCAAAACATGGAATCCATCACAACGTCGCTACCCCCTACCATCCTCAGACAAGCGGCCAAGCAGAGACTTCCAACAAGCAAATCAAGAATATTCTTCAGAAGACAGTCAATGAAATGGGAATGACATGGAAAGACAAGTTACCTGATGCACTCTGGGCATACCGGACAATATACAAGACCCCAATTGGAATGTCCCCATACCAATTGGTGTACGGGAAGACTTGCCACCTACCTGTTGAATTAGAATCCAAAGCACATTGGGCCATAAGGAGATGGAATATGGACCTAGATGTCGCTGGGAATCATAGAAGAATGCAACTGTCAGAATTGGAAGAATGGAGAGAGAAAGCATATCACGATTCGAAGATCTATAAAGAAAGAGTCAAAAGGTGGAATGACAAGAGGATCAAGAAGAAGGAGTTCGCACCGGAGATAAGGTATTACTTTTTAATTCTAGGGTGAAGCTTTTCGGGCATGGAAAACTCCGGAGTAAATGGAAAGGACCATTCAAGGTAATCAATTCATCATCCCACGGAGCTATCACACTTCAAAATGATGAAGGTACGTTATTCAAGGTAAATGTTCAACGTCTTAAATTATTATTAGAGCCCAACCTTTTTAATCTGACGTTTTTGGGCCACGTATATATTTTTCAAATAAAGTCTGCATCTAGAAGCACGCTCGAGGAAGCGGGCCCACAGAGGGGCCAGGCACAGGGCGGGCAGCCAGCCCCTGCCCCTTCTCAGTCCTGATTTCCTCCATCGCAATAAACACATTTATGGTAAACTAAATAATCCTATAGATGGAAAGTTTCGCACGCACGGTGACGGGAGTAGCCCGAGCAAACCCTAGAGGCACTTTTTGACCTCTATATAAACAGACCCCTGACGTTAGTTTTCAAACACCAATTCATAAAAGCCTTCTGTCCTTCTTCAATTAGAGCTTGCTTAGTCCCTCGCTGCTCCAATGGCCGAAGAGTTCCACGACAATTGGGAAGTCGTCCCCTTCAACCTCAACAAGAAGCCCAAGGAAGACCCTGACGTCCACGCTCTCGTCCCAGCCAACACAGAGCGACAGCTAGAAGCCATGCCATTACGCCAGCGCTGCTCCGCCCAATCCTACCATGCTCAACCAGTTCTCACCGCACCACCGCAGCCCCTACTTCTCAAGGGACCGTCAGCCAAGAAGGAAGCCACCGTCAAGGTGCCAGCCGGCACAAGGATCCTGCCACCCAGACCCAATGAGAGGGTCGTTGGAGTCAAGACCAACCGGAGCGGCGAGATCAGCAGCATCCGCTACACTACGGAGGAGGAGAGGCCTTACTTTGAGGGGATTAGAGCAGCCAAAGTCCGTTTCATCCCTCGAAAGGCAGCCCCGAAGCACGCTCTCAATGCTCTCGAGACACCTCCTAAGCGTCGCAAGACTATAGTAGATATTGATGAGGACGTTTGTAGGATAGATAGGGTCATCATAGAGCTCCAGTCCTCGGTTAACTCTATCACTACGCGGCTCTCTAACCATAACACCGTGATACTAGGTCTTAGGCATGATCTTGCTAGTGCCAATAAGAAGATTAGGGAGTTAGAGCGCCGCTAAGTTAACTAGATTAGATCTTGAGGTAATGCATCTTAGTTATTTATCCTTAAATTTGGTTTAGATCTATTATTAGCTTCAGTTCATTACTAGTCATTTGTAATAAATGCCTCAAGATTAATATATTATTATTACTATTATTATTATTATTATTATTATTATTATTATTATTATTAATATTATTATTATTACTATTATTATTATTATTATGTCTTGTGTGTCTCTACTTTATTATGCAAGAAAGCGGAAAACAAATATGGGGGAGATCCCTCGACATGCCAAATGCATTTCGACTACACCACTCCACGATTCAGGTACATACTCTGCATACTTTACACATACACATATATCTTGGATTATGCAGAATATTGTCTCCGACATGATAAATTAAAAAGATTAAAAAAGCTATTTCTTAAAAACCTGCAATTATTGAAAAATCATTTTAAAACCCTGTGTTACTTAAGTCATTGTGGAATATGAGATGGTAGAGTATGAGTATCTTCTTCTGGATATCATTGTTGCTTGGAGAATTTATTTCAAAATCTTCAAAAATTCTAGCTACCATCCTCAGTGTTTTATATGCCTGATAAACCTGAAAATATTAATTATGATAATTATAAAAGCTATCTGCTTTGTATTGAGTTTGTTCAAAATGAGTTAGACCCTTGTTGAGAGATTTATCATACTCCTAAGATCAAGACATTTATTCAGAAAGATTCACTCTTCCGAAGCATTATTGCATTAGAGGCATGGGCTATGCAAAAATATGAGTATTTCGAGGATCCCGTTTTGATCAGGCAATAAATACAAGGTAAGTATGCTTGAGAATTTTTTGTAAATTAAAACAGCCTCAGTGAGATATATAAAAGATAATGAGTGACCTGAGAACCTATGAGGATAAAGGTATGCTAAATTTATTCTAAAAAATATACAAAAACTCCAAGTGACACGATTAAGAAGAAAGGACGTCTACTCTTGACCATATATTTCCCTGACTACGGTACACATTGAATTTTTACAACACCCTGCAGGTATGAAGAAGGTGTTTTACAATATTTTAACCCCAGATATTTTTCTTAACCATCCTCTTCTCGAGGACGAGTAAAATCCTAAATATGGGGGTATTTGTTGACGGTTCTTAAGTATCAATTTTAGTTATCAAATAAACAAGGGAAAGGACCAATATACAAACAACACCTAGAATTAGGGTTTGATCTGTCGGAATTCCACGAGTTTTGTTGTTTATCTGTTTCTACAGAGGGTTATCAGGAAATAAGAAAGAAAGGCCCACATGTCAGGATTACATAGAGATATTAACGTGCCGTGCAAGTTTCTACCATCTAGAAGACTCTATGTGCCACGGGAACGAACGGGAAGGCAATCGGACCCGGGGGCAGGGCGCCCGCCCACCTCCTGTAGCCAATCATGGTGAATCACGCGGATTATGCTCCACCGACCTAAAGGATCAAGGATAACCGTTCAATCAATGTCGGTTTGATCCGACGGCCCATGTTCACCTGAGAGGACTATATAAGCAGACCCCCTGGCCCCTGGAGGAGAACAAGTTCATTATAGAGTTGAGAGGTGCCCTCGAAGGATAACCTTTCCTCTACATAGACTTAGGGCTTAGCATCCAATGTGAGAGTAGACTAGTTCTACTAGATTGAGAGAGATAGAGTGGAGGTGTAGATCGGAGGAAGCCCGGCCTATCGGTGTCTACTCCGAGGTTGTACCTGCAGGATCAAGTCTTCTAACCTGAGGCTTGCTCCTAGGATTCTTCAGTATTTTGACTTCTAAATTCTAGTAAGTTCTTATTTTATTATTCTTTGGTTTATGAGTTTACTTTGATCTCTTCGCGTAGAGTTTAGAGTAATCATCTCTAGCGTAAACGTGGTGTTTGAGCTAGGATACTCATAGATATCCCCTGACTAGCTGGACCGTGGCAGTAGCGACGAACGTGACATTTCCGAGTTACCTTTGTAGTCCATATCCCGTTAGTTGGATCGATAGGGTTTATAGGTGCGGGTCGAACACCCTTTGTGGTGTCTAGATTCCAGCCGTGAGCTTCCCCAACAGAATAGTAGCTCATCCTTATCAAGGTTAGAACGAGAGTGCAGTTGTAGTATTCTCTATACATCACTCACATTGAATCACATTCTTTGTAGCCTAAAGGTTAGTAGTAATAGACCGGGTTAGTCAGATGCACTCTTTCTCCTAGTGGTAAAAATATAAATATGATACTCTAGATAACATCCCGGGTGAAGTGCTCACCGATATCCGTGCGCTTGCGGATTAATTCTGATTGCGTTACCAAATATTGACAGAGACCACTAGGTGGGGCCAGCCGGTCCCACCCTGGCGCCGCCCGGCCCCCTGTGGTTAGGGTTTGGCCTCCCCTTCTAGAAGCTTCCTCCACCACCTTTGAGGAGTCATCTCGGCCGCTTGTTAAGTCGGTTTGATCCAACAGCGTGTGTGCACTCCACCAGGCTATAAATAGAGGGGCAGACCCCCTTCCAGAGGGACCCATAGATTCAATTCATTCCTCTTGCTTCATTTGTCAAGAGTAGTCAAAAGTTAGGGTTTCTAGAGATTAGAAGTAGAGCTCTAGTTCTTCAAGTTCTTAGTATAGGCATCTAGCGAGGTTCATGTAGAGATCGCGTGCTCTACAAAATCAAGGATAGAATCAACAACCTCAACAAGGTAATTACCAAGGTAAGAACTGTTGATATTTGGTAACACAATTAGAAAATGATCCGCAAGCGCACGGATATCGGTGAGCATTTCACCCGGGAGGTTTTCCAGAGTATCGTATTTATATTTTTACCACTGGGAGAAAGGGTGCATCTGACTAACCAAATCTATTGCTACTATCCCTTTAGGCTACAAAGAATGTCTCTCGATGCGAGTGATGTATAGAGAAGACTGCAACTGTAGTCTCGTTCTAACCTTGGTAAGGATGATCTATTGTTCTATTGGGGAGGCTCACGGAATCTAGACAACACAAAGGATGTTCGACCCGCACCTATAAACCTACCCGTCCTGCTAACGAGATGTGATCTGCAAAGGTAACTCGGAAATGTCACGTTCCTCGCTACTACCACGGTCCAGCTAGTCAGGGGATATCTATGAGTACCCTAGCCTAAAGACCACGTTTACGCTAGCAAGTGATTACTCTAATACTCAACTGGAAGAGGATTAAAGTAAACTCATAAACCAAAGAACAATAAAACAAGAACTTACTAGTATTAGAAGTCGAATTAATGAAGAATCTTAGAAGCAAGCCTCGGGTTAGGAGACTTGATCCCGTAGGTACAACTCGGAGTAGACACCGACAGGCCGGCCTTCCTCCGATCCACACCTCCACTCTATCTCTCTCAATCTAGTAGAAACTAGAAGATCTATTTCTACTTTACATTGGTTGCTAAGCCTAAAAAGAAATATTATTTAGAGAAGAGGTTTTCCTTCGAGGGCACTCCTCAATCTCTATGATAATTTCTTGTCTCCTCCAGGGGCCAGAGGGGGTCTCCTTATATAGTCCTCCCCTTCTATGCGTTTTTGGGTCGATAGGCGAGGTGGTACTATGTTATTCTAGATCCAATAGGTCGGTCGAACGTCGTGTGCGAAGAGAGTCCGGAACGGAGTCCAGAGGGGGGCGGGCGCCCAGGTCCTCAGGGCGGGCGCCCTGGGCCTGGCCCCTTTCGGGCTCCGCTTCCTTCCCGTGGCTTCTGGAGTCTTCTAGATGGTAGAAAATTGCGCGGTGGGTTGATATCTCTATGTAATCCCGACATGTGGGCCTTTCTTCCTTATTTCCTGATAACCCCTTGCAGAAATAGACAAACACCAAAACTCATGGAATTCTATCAGATAAAACCCTAAGTCTAGATGTTGATTTCATTTGGATCCTTTTCTTTGTTTATTTGATAAGTAAATTTGATACTTAAGGACCGTCAACAAACTCCCCCAAGCTTACCTCTTGCTCGTCCCTGAGCAAGGATAGACTCAGCTATGGATCATAAATTGTTGCAATATTTTTAAAAATTGATGTACACATGCTTTTTAAATAAGATCTCATCTCTGAGTTAGAGTAAACTGTCAAGACTTAAAACTTACTTACTTTACCTTTACCATGGGACTTGTAACTGTCACTTCTGTCTTGAGTGGTTAAAAGATAGAACAGTCTAGCCAAGTGCCATGTCTCTTATTCTTGATCAGCTATAGCTCTGGGGTTTTTGCAGATTTTCAAATAAAACTCAGAAATTCCTTGTATGATTCTCTCAGGTCTCTCTTTTGTGGTATTTTTGGATCCTTACCAAGGCAGTGATGGTATATGCCTTCTCTCAAAATATGTAGTATTTGTGGTATGAAGCATAGTGACATTGTCTTCTCTCTCACCCTACTCTAATAAGGCTTTAATATCTGGAGCTCATAGGTGGGAGATAAAGTATACATACTTACAAGACATTTATTGCATAGTCAAACCATGGATCCAAAGAAACAAATCAATAAGCCAAATCAAGATGTGCATGTGTGGCGAATGAATGGTGTATGGTGATGATGGTGATAACAATGGTGGTGGAAGTCTAATTCTACTTTGCTCTTTGAGGGGATACATACCTTCCTTGCTTTTGAAACTTTATGAGGAGAATGAGATGCTCTTCTTTTTCTTTTCTTTCGAGGTTCCGAGCACTTGCTCCTTTTTATTTCCTCGTATATTATTATTTTTTTTCTATTTTTTTTTCTTCTTTTTTTTCTCTTTTTTTTACTAGAGCACTCATCTCCTGAAATAATGTAGCAAGTGGTAGTAACCAAAATAACTGGAGCATTTATTTCACAGGGAATAATAGGGATAGGAAAATGTTTTTGGCTATTCTCTCCCGGATTAGGTGTAGAATAATTTTGGGTAAAACTGGAGATAGAAATGAGTGGATATATGTGGATGGTACTTCTGGAGTAGAAGTAGCATGTATGAGTAATCGTGCAAGTGAATCTTGATTTAACCACATGACAAGCTCCTAAGGGTCTACACAGCTTGACCACACTCAATGCTCATAAGCAGTAAATAGTAAATGTGTGGCTCAATGTCTAGCAAGCATGTATATATGGCTGTGGTAGGAATTTAAACTCTCATCATACAGGAACTCATCATGCAACATTTTAAAGATTTTTAAAGATAAAATTCTCCAGAATTCTAGCATCTCTAGGAACAGATAAACAGCAACTCAACCTTCCCATATCGTATCCGTTAACAACTTAGACTTCAGATCAAGTTTTCATCCCACAAGTTTAGGTCTAGAGCAAGCCTTAAATTATAATAGTTATATCTAAACTTGAGAGAGAACTTCAAATTTGCAAATTAGGCAGAGCAACTATTCATCATATCCATGCTTAAGTTTTATTAGATACAGATTAGCATAGCCACTTTATTTATTTATTAAACACACTAAGCAAAATATATATAAGCATAAAATCTTTATTTTGTTTTTTATAGTTATGTGTATTTATATTCTAATATAGTATAAGTATAAAGATAGATAGAAATACTTATCGAGATAAATGGGGGTGCTCTCCCCCAAGCTGAATTTTGACGTAATTTCGCTTGATGTAGCTAGCAGGTGGCAGAGGTGTTTTTGAAAGTCAGCAGCATTCTGACAGCGATTAGAATGTCCTCCGTCTGCTAGTCTTCTTGATTCTTAAATTCTGTGGAGCTCAAATAGACAACAAAGCTTGTGGAACTGATTAAGTGTTAGCATAAATATCTAGCCTTTATCATCTTAAGACTCCTTAATAATTATTACTCCCTGTTTTTTATATTTTCATTTTATAAAGCAGAAAAATATTTATTTTATTTTTATGCCACCACAGTGAATGTACTTATGGGTTTTATGCCACTCGTATACTCATATGGGGCTTACAGTTTTTTTTCACATTTTTATTTTCTTTCTAGGATAATACGAACATGATTAACTAAGTAAACTATTTGAAATAATTAAAAGGGAAAGGATAACTACCAAGTTTACCTCTTGGCAAGGCGTTCGGTATTTTTAAGTCCTCCGAACGGGACTCTCCGTTTTCATAGTCGTCCTGGGATTTGCTGGGTGGCGTAGTCGGTGGTTCCGGCGGCGACTCCTCTTCGTGTATAACTATCTTCTCTTTCCACACTTGACTCGGTGCTACGGTCTCCTCAGGACAGTTCTGTTCTAGTTGTATGTCTTCAGTCCTTATCACTTCTCCTTCGTAGTCTACCCATCCGTCCGATTTGCCTCCTCTGGTTGCGGTTTGTCTTCTTCTTGTCCTGAACTGCTTAGAATCTTCAACTATATAATCATTAAAGTAGTGGCGTACCTTTCGCAAAGGGGAAGTGCATGTGGACTTCTCCGGTTCCAATATAGATAATGGCTTTGATAGTGCTGAGGAACGGTCTTCCAAGGATGGTGGATGGATCATACTCATCTTCTCCTATGTCAATGACCTGAAAATTGTTTGAAGCTGAATGTATCTTGGTTGTAGGGCCATGGTTCCATGCAGGAGCTGATAAGTGACTGCGGCCATTATGTTGTCGTCAGATCCGGTGTCGTAGAGTGCCTTCTGAAAAGAGTATCCATTGTTTGTGCATTCGATTCTTGGAACACCAGGGTCGTCCTTCTTGATCAAGAAAGGTGACTTGAGTCGACGATCTTGACCTCCTTGAGCTGCAGTGACCATCTTAGCTGACTCGGTCCACATTTGCTTGTTCCTGTTCCTCCTGTTGGTCCTCTTCCTTGGTTTATGTCGGGATTGCTCTGAAGCTTGTGTAGTCTTGTTCTTGAAGGAAAGTCTCCTTCTTCCCCTTGATGTAGAGACTGATCTTGGCAGCATTAGCGTAGATGACAGCTCTGGTGTTTAGGAATGGCCTCCCTAAGATGATGGGTGCCCTCTCCTCAGTACCAATCTCTATCACCACGAAGTTTGCTGGAGCGTACAAGGTACCAACTCGGACACAGAGGTTCTTCAATATTTCCTTTGGGAAACTAAATGTCTGATCTCCATTGTGTTTGTGCTCGTAGATCCCGGTTCTTTACTTGATGGAATCTGGTAGTTGTAAAATGCCTTCATGTTTCTCAAAATGTGTCCTGCTCATAGAGACAAGGCAGAGATCAAGTGCGTGGGCTCTGTTGGTGGAAAACACCAACAGAACCAAAAGTGTATTTGTTCTTCTCTAACCTTAAGCATAGTGAGCAAGACAAAGTTGATGGATCATGAGTGTAGCATTTAAAACATTTGTTAGATCAGATGGCTCAACCTAATGGAAAGATAATCTATCTATATTTATGTTTTGTTTATATCTTCCAAAGATTGAATGTGCAATACTTTAGCTTATATGATTAGGAGTGTGGGATCACGAATATAGTACTAAGAACAAAGATTAAAGGACTAAACATGTTGAATTAATTGGGTTGATTAATTTGGAGCTACAAATCATACATGTTTGTCTCTTTATTTTATGTGAACGCTAGAACCAAGGAGAAGCTTATAAAAGTGATAGTCAAGTACCTTAAAATGTTACCTTACTTGAAGAGTGACGGTACAGTATCACCTTGTGGAAGCTTTCCTTTCTTAGCGGTTGTGCATCGTGTTTGTGGCACCCTCCATGAATCATCTCTTTATGATGAATGAGCTATGTCCTTCTTGTGCAAATTGTTAAACTTCATGTGTCTCCTTTATCTCCAATGAGTTTGTATCTCAGGACTTCCCAGGTTGATATTGAAAGTTTTCCTGCAGGGGTTAGTCCAACAAAATATCCCATATCTACTATAGCATACTATCGGCTCAAAAATCAACCTAGACACCATGTCTAATTTGATTTAGGAGGGCATTTTAACCTAAGCACCATGCTTAATTTAAAAATCCTTTGGAAGTAAGATCATCATTCCTAAACTAAGCACCCTGCTTGATTTAAGAGATAAATGAAACTACTCCAAACCTAGACATATACTAAAGCAAATAAAGGTAGCATGAGAGCATTTATAGCGATCTACTTAAGTGGAGGTGAAGTAGTGTAATTAGTACTTAACAAATTGAGCATCTCTCAAAGGTAAGGACAACCAACATAGCAACATGGCAAAGGATGTTTTTATGTGAAGTACTCCCCCAAGCTTGAATTTTGCAAAATTCAAGTTTGGATGAATTTAATTCAATGTTGTGTGATGGTTGGTTGGACATACCTTGTGCTTGTCATTCATCCGATCTTCTTGCTCCAATCCTGGAAAGGTTAGTGACAAGAATACCCGAAGGAATATTTCTACAATTATCTTTATATGCTCAATACACAAGGCAATGTTGCAAATAATTAGAAGTGCTTGTTTTAGGACACTAAGCTTGTCCTTGGGAAACCATCAATTAACTCAACGAGATCTGCAATATTTATTATAGACATATGCATCGACAACCGCTCTTTTAAAGTTTTTATAAATAGAAAAGAAGAGAGGGTTGGAGATCTCAAATGTGATAAGGATGGAGAGACTAATTGATTGGAGAGATGTTTTATATGAGCAAGGACTGGGTAAGGTATTTATGAAATAACTTCCATGCTCACTGTTGTTTCTCTCATTCTCAAACTCCAAGGATGATTCTTCATGAATGCTTAAAATTCCTCTAGGATTGTCTCTCAAATTTGTTTTATCTATCCATTCAATGGTGATAGCACATGGATTTTTAATGCCCTTTAGCCATTGATGTTGCTCTTCTCGATCCTCCTTCTTATGCATGGGATGTCTAGAGAGATTCATAGGATTATCGGGAGGTTTAAGAGAAAGAGCATAGTAGAATTTATTAAGCTCAAGGATGGGTTGGATAGCCGAATTATGGGATTGAAATGTTTGGAAATCGGCTATTGAAACTTCCTCTCCTTGTATGGGAGATGATTCCTTCTCTATCTCTAAGATTTTTCTATGAAGACTAGTACAAGAAGGATGTCCACGAATGAAGACATACCTTCCTTTACTAATAGATAAAGAAAGAAGGACTCTACCAAAGGTTATATGATTAAGACCAATGTGAAAATATTTAGGAAAAACATGGTCTTGTAGGGCTAGGTCTAAACCAGAATTTATAGAAAGATTAAAAGATTCCCTAGGTGTAGCTAAAAGTGCATTATCTTCTTGATTAAAAGATAGGATCTCAGCTATAGAAAAGGGTTGGTTTTGACCTATTGCAATCAACTCCGGACACAGATCATAATTAGGGGCAGGACGTGTTGACTCCCATGGTCTATGGCTGGTCTCCGAAGGTGCAAAGAATTTAATAATAGGTATGAAATTTAAGTTATCCATAAAGATAATAATAAAAAGATAAAAGAATAAAAGTATAAAAGTATAATACAAGATAATAGCAAGACTCAAAGTTATCTCAGCAAACCGTCTTTCTCCCCGGCAACGGCGCCAGAAATGCTTGTTGATATTTGGTAACGCAATTAGAAAATGATCCGCAAGCGCACGGATATCGGTGAGCATTTCACCCGGGAGGTTTTCCAGAGTATCGTATTTATTTTTTTACCACTGGGAGAAAGGGTGCATCTGACTAACCAAATCTATTGCTACTATCCCTTTAGGCTACAAAGAATGTCTCTCGATGTGAGTGATGTATAGAGAAGACTGCAACCGTAGTCTCGTTCTAACCTTGGTAAGGATGATCTATTGTTCTATTGGGGAGGCTCACGGAATCTAGACAACACAAAGGATGTTCGACCCGCACCTATAAACCTACCCGTCCTGCTAACGAGATGTGATCTGCAAAGGTAACTCGGAAATGTCACGTTCCTCGCTACTACCACGGTCCAGCTAGTCAGGGGATATCTATGAGTACCCTAGCCTAAACACCACGTTTACGCTAGCAAGTGATTACTCTAATACTCAACCGGAAGAGGATTAAAGTAAACTCATAAACCAAAGAACAATAAAACAAGAACTTACTAGTATTAGAAGTCGAATTACTGAAGAATCTTAGAAGCAAGCCTCGGGTTAGGAGACTTGATCCCGCAGGTACAACTCGGAGTAGACACCGACAGGCCGGCCTTCCTCCGATCCACACCTCAACTCTATCTCTCTCAATCTAGTAGAAACTAGAAGATCTATTTCTACTTTACATTGGTTGCTAAGCCTAAAAAGAAATATTATTTAGAGAAGAGGTTTTCCTTCGAGGGCACCCCTCAATCTCTATGATAATTTCTTGTCTCCTCCAGGGGCCAGAGGGGGTCTCCTTATATAGTCCTCCCCTTCTATGCGTTTTTGGGTCGATAGGCGAGGTGGTACTATGTTATTCTGGATCCAATAGGTCGGTGGAACGTCGTGTGCGAAGAGAGTCCGGAACGGAGTCCAGAGGGGGGCGGGCGCCCAGGTCCTCAGGGCGGGCGCCCTGGGCCTAGCCCCTTTCGGGCTCCGCTTCCTTCCCGTGGCTTCTGGAGTCTTCTAGATGGTAGAAAATTGCGCGGTGGGTTGATATCTCTATGTAATCCCGACATGTGGGCCTTTCTTCCTTATTTCCTGATAACCCCCTGCAGAAATAGACAAACACCAAAACTCGTGGAATTCTGTCAGATAAAACCCTAAGTCTAGATGTTGATTTCATTTGGATCCTTTTCTTTGTTTATTTGATAAGTAAATTTGATACTTAAGGACCGTCAACAAGAACCACGGTAATAATTTTAATAACAATTTTCCACCTTTAAGAGAATTAGTTGCTAGTCAATCCAAACTGCTAGATCAAATGACTAGGAAACTAATATCAAATGATAAAACTTTGGAAAACATACATGCTAGGATTGATACATTTGCTTCTACTATAAAGAATCAACATTGTTTCAATAAAATGTTAGAATCACAATTAGCACAATTAGCTGCTGCTGTTCCTCCATTAGAAAAAAGCAAGATTCCAGGGCAACTAGAAGATTTAGAAACTGCTAACCTTGTTGATATTCAGAATGCAACCCAATGTTATATTGAGCTTGCAGCTGTATAGTGGATTGACCACTCTCTAGCAGAGAAGATGGGAGACCCTGGAAGACCTATCATTCCAATCTCTATAGGATGCCACAGTTTTCCAGTAGCTATCTATGACTTTGGCGCAAGTGTCAACATCATGCTCAAGGTAATTTATGAGAAAATATTGAATGATCCCCTGTTGTACACAAATATGCGTTTGCATCTTGCAGATCAGTCCATTTGCTACCCCAAGGGTGTACTAGAAGTTGTCATTAGAGTGGGGCAATCATATGTCCCAGTTGACTTTGTGGTCATGGAGACAGTAGTAGATGAGAAGGCACCAATTATTTTGGGCAGACCATTCTTATGCACAACAAAAGCCATCATCTATGCGGAGTACGCCAAGATTGTCTTATCCATCAAGGACAAGAAGGAGAGATTCACATTTAAGAACCACATCCTGAAAGCTCCTGCAGCCCAAAAGCAATTCCACAAACATGGAAAGCAAGAACAACAATCAATGCTGAAGAAGAAGAACAATAGAAGATGGAGGAAGACCAAGCATGCACCTGCAGAAACAACTCAATTGATCACTGCTCTCAACACAGGGAATGATCATATGCTACCAAAGCTATTTCCAATCAAGAGAGGTGATCCAGGAGTTCCAATCATTGAATGCACAATCAATAACACTCTCTTTCCCCACACCGTCTACGTTACTGGATCAGGCTGCAACGTAATGTCAAAACAGGTATATGATGAATTATTTGATATACCTTTATACCCAACACATATTCAGTAGCTAATGGCAGATCAATCGTTAAGATTCCTAGAAGGATGTCATGGTAAGAATTCAAGAACAGCATATACCTGTAGATTTTCTACTTCTTGACATATAGGGAGACATTGAGACCTCAATCCTCTTGGGAAGACTGTTCCTCTACACAGCCAAAGCCAACTACGTTGGATTTGGGCATATCCACTTCAACCTACCCGCCGGAAAGGTACGCTGTCAATTTAGAACACTAGTTAACCGTGAGCAGATTAGGAAACAACGCAACAGGAGAAGACGCCAAGCCCATCGTCAGGCCGCCTAGCCTCACTGCCGATGGGAAGACTTTCCTGGGAAGATTGTGAAATATGGAGATCGCTTCATGGAGGAAGAAGAGAACATGCAAGCACCTCGATCGAGTGAGTGGGCCAAAGAAGCTGAAAGGATGGACCAAATCGCCAAGAAAGAGAAAGAGGAGATCTTAGCCCGATTAAAAGCCTAGGAAAAGGAGAACAAAGCTAAAGAGTTGGAACTAGAGAAGGAAGAAGCAAATGAGAGAGAAGCAAGTTGGGAGGAAGACGCACGTACCGCATCACCGCAAGACGGGGAGTTGACTGAGGTTACCTCAGACAATGAACCCACTGAGTGAGTCTTCTCAGCTATCTAACTCCTGTTGGTAGACCTTAAATTCCATACCTAGCCATAAGGTCAGAATGGTAGTTATCTTGTTTAGTTAAAGCATGCATTAGTAATTTCGCTTTAATACACTTAGAAGCATATTTATTTCTCTTGACATATTAATGCAAAATACAAACAAATATCTACTACTTTAATTACTGCATCATAAATACCAAAGCCCCATGTGAATAAACTTACGGTAACCCCTTAGGCATATTTACTGTGGTGGCATATATATATATAGCATCCATATTTAATTTCTACATCATAAGTAAAAAAATTCAAAAATAAGAGAGAAATGAAATCCTGCTTAAAATAAACAACATTAAAATTAGCTCATCAGAATAATCAATTGCTCATTGGCTGACCGCTAACCCATTATTAAATACATGCCTCGGGTTTTGGTTTTCTTGTTGGAGTATGACTATGCAGGAATAACACATAGCAAGGAGAGAGTCAGCGGCACCCACCGGACTTGCTACTTACTAGCTCGCTCTGAAGAAAATCTACACCAAGTATTGCAAACATTCAGCTTGGGGAAGGAGCATCCCCTAATTATCACGTAATTATACCTAAGTGATTATCGAGTCTAGAAAGTTACAAAAATACCAAAAATATGTGGGCATATGAAGGTCCACAAGTCATAGAGCCTTTTGTGAGTTTATAATTAGTTAAGTGTTAGAGTCAGTTTAGAGTTAGTCTAAACTAGAACCAAATAAAAATTGATGAACATTTAAATTTTGTCTTGGAAATGGCCAATAGTTGCTCTATTCTTTACAAGTACCTAGATTCCAATGATAGATTTTCTTGAGTCTTAGATATTACTGTTTTCATTCGAAGATTTACTTTGAACCTGGAATTTGTGGAGGCATAAGTTTGAGCTAAGTCTAGGTAGTTGGTTGATATGATCATTGAAAGTTTGAGCTCCTATTTATCTTATTCTGAGCATTACTAAGTTCTAGAGATTTATTTTGAAAACCCAAAATCCTACATGATGAGCTCTTGTATGACAAAGTATGAATTCCTACCAAAGCTAGATATAATATATTTAGAGTTAGGAAAACATTTTTACATTTATGCTGCTTGCTTTGCGTTGAGTTCAGTCAACCTTTGTCGTATACCTTATGAGAGTCTTGTCATGCTTTTTAATTCAAGATCACGTACACACTCCAATTCATATGTGCATTATTCCCACACTAGGAGTAAAAACCAAGAATCACCATATAGGATAACCCTTATATTTAATGTTCTAAGTTCTTGTTATTGTCTCTTGAATCATTTATTATATTCAAAGGATACATGTGGCTATGCAAAAAAATATAAAAGAAGAAAAGGGAGTAAAAGATGGAGAAGTGTCCCAATAATTAAAACAATAGGTACTAGATGCCCTCCTCCCTTAATTAAAAAAAGAAGGAGATAGCTCATTGTTGACACTTACTAACACCACTTAGATACTTGGTTGTCATCCCCAGCATGGTGCCAGAGTGTACAAAGGTATTTATGAATGTAAAGACTCTCTAGAAAATAATCTAATCTATCCGCAAGCGCACAGATAAAATACCTCATTGTAGCATTTCACCAGGAAAAGTATTCCGGGTATCGTTATTTATAATTTTGCTTAAGAGAATGACAAAAGTGAAAACAGGGGTAAAATCTATCAAGGCATAGACTAGAGATAAACTCACAATAACATGATTAATAATGAGGAACTCGTCACACAGTCACTTGCTTTGGCAGGGGGTAAGCCATAATAATAACGATAATGGAATATAAGATCATTGGGTAAATAACACATCGATTAGAAATAGACTACTCCTCATAAATGTAAGGTGACGTCGGATTAGCTAGAGAATGGATTCTAAGTATCTACTACCTACTAAGTCACAATCTACTCTAGTTATCTACAAGATCATATATAGCATAAAAGACTCTTCATTCATGTATAAGGAACATTGCTAAAGTAAATCAGAACATAGCAAGACTTACTCTGCAATACAAATTCTGCCTGTCCTATCAACGGAAGGTGGACTATATAAGAATCAACAAAGTTGTCACCATCGCGAACTTCCACACAACCCGGCCAATAGGATACATTTGTAGGTAAATAACATCTAAGCACCACGCCCACATGTGATCTACCACTTAACTCCCACGCGTCAAGAGCTAAGTGCTTTGCAAACTTATACATAAACTCATCATCAATCATGACTATATCAAAAATAGAACTAGAGCAAACTAAGAACATAATAAATAGAGACATAATACAATTAGAATAAAGTAGTAGAGAAAGATATGAAATAATACCAATCTTTATTGATGATGATCCAAAATCCAGAGCGTATTGCTCTACTTCTCTAATTCCATCTAATCAATCCTATAGAACTTGATGGAATTGGGAGTAGCTAATTCTAATTCTCTGTGGGAGAGAAGTTCTAAAACCCTAACTTTGATGGCTTCCTCTGATAATGATTTCTCCTCTCCCCCAAGGGTGGAGAGGCCTTGCTTATATAGTCCCTCAGATGAATTTGGACCGTCGGATCAAACCGACCTTAATCGCATGGTTATTCTTGAAGATTAGAGGCGGTGGAGCACGATCCGCGAGACCTGCCCTGATTGGTCACCGGGGCAGGGTGGGCGCCCAAGGGGGTTGGGCGGGCGCCCTGCCCTCGGGCCCGTCTGGCCTCCCGTTCGCTCCCGTGGCTTCTGGACTCTTCTTGGTTGAGGAAAATTGCACGGCACGTAATTATCTCTTTGTGAACCCGATGTGTGGGTCTTCCTTCCATATTCTCTGATAACCCCCTGCAGAAATAAACAAACACCAAAACTCGTGGAATTTTGTCAGACAAAACCCTAATTCTAGGTGTTTGGTTCATATTGATACTTTTCCATGTTTAGTTGACGGTTGAATTTGGTACTTAAGGACCCTCAACAAACTCCCCCAAGCTACCCTATGCTCGTCCCTGAGCAAACAACTAAACTCAGATGGATCAGGAGTTGCTTTGATGTTTTCTTTCCTGACAGGCACACATGCTTTCATATAAAATTCTCCCAGATTAGAGTGAAGTGTCAAGGGGCTTAGTACCTGCACTTAAGTCTTGAGTAATTGAAAGACAAAATAATTAAGTCAAGCACTATTCCTTTTGCCTATACTTCACCTTTGTTCTGGAGTTTTGCATAAGTTTTCAAAAATAAAGCTCAGAGTTCTCAGCTATGATTCTCTCAAGTCTCTCTATATGTGGTATTTGTGGATCCTTACAAAGATGTCACCTACCTATAGCTAATGGAATATTTAAGCGGAGCTCATAGGAGTGAAAAACAGCTCACACATATGTTGCCTAATCGAGCCATGGATCCAAAGGAACTCAGCATACATTTAAATTAAGATGTGCATGTGTGGTGGAGTATATGATAGTGACGGTAAAAAATGTATAAGTGATGATAAAACTTACTTCTCATTGCTCCTCATATTGCTATCTCTCCTCCTCTTGATCTTTGCTTTAGGAGAACATGGGCTATCTCTTTTTTTCAGGTGGGTAGTAAATACCCCTAATTCTACTGTCGGACACTTGTCCATTTTTTCCGGTCAGGTGGGCATCTTTGTACCCCTAATTCTACTCCGGACACTTGTCCATTTTACCTCTTGTCTCACTCTCCTTTTTTCTTTTTCGAGGTTCCGGGTACTTGCCCCTTTTATTTCCTCACATATTTTTGCATAACCCATGCTTCTTCTGCATTGAATCTTTTTGGAGAGAGAGAATAACAACACTTGGGACAGTGAGTGATAACAATATTTTAGTAGATTTCTGATGAATGGTGATGGATGGTATAATAGATGTGTGCAAGAGAGTATCTTGATTTAACCACATGAAAAGCTCCTAAAGGTCTACACAGCTCGATCTAACGCAATGTGAATATAAGTAGCAAAAGATATAGAAATTGTAGCAAGTATGGCTGTGGTAGGGATTTTCATCATGCTAGGAACTCATCATGTGATTTGCAAGTTCTTAAAATAAATCTCCAGAACTTAGGTAGTAGAAACAAGATAAACAGCAGCTCAAACTTTATATCATGTCCTTCTCTTACCTAGACTTTTAGTTTTAGGTTCATGATTCCCATAGATAGTAAATTTTAGTTTTAGTAATTCCTAGGAGAACTCTATTATAAAAGCTAGGTACTTGAAAGTAAGTAAACAGAGCAACTGTTCATCATTTCCATCATGCATCTTCTTTTTTTATGATAAATAAAACACTAAAACAGAAAAGAATAAATAAGAGGAGCAAATAAAAACTTACTTGATAAAATGGGGAGGAACACCCCTAAGCTGGATGTAGTTGTCGGTCTTACCCAATGTTCTAGAATCCCATTATGGCAGAGATGTTGTCGCTCATTGAAGTAGTGTCCTGCCTCAGGCCTTGCAATGCAGTGGCTTGCTCCTAGTTCCATTTCTGTTGTTCTTCTAGGAGTCGTCCATGTTTCGCTTGCGTATTCTGGATGCCAAGGAGGGTGTTGTCGGTGCGGGTGAAGAAGGCGCTGGCCTCTTGGTAGTAGTCGTTCGTGAAAGCATAAGAGGTGTCGGAGTACCATCCTACATCGAATTGGGGCTGGGGCCTAGACCTTGAAGCTCCATATGGATAAGTGGAGTACCTGCCGGTACTAAAAGGTGGGTTTGCCCACTAGTGATCTTGGCCCTCCGGCCACGTCTCCTGTGTTGGCTCCTGCGGCTGAGCATGTCGAACCTACGAGTCCCGAAGGACTCAGGGGTTGTAGTCATGGTAATGGAGGTGCGCTGCTTCCTCTGGCCCGGGATCAGCTCCATACCAGGTGCGTTCTTGATGGGTGGTCATCCTTTTGGATGCCACTCGCTGTGGAGCTCTCTGGTTTACCGGTGCCAGTGCAATCCCAATCAAAAAATTTTGAACGACATAGAGGCCAAGGTTCGGGTTAGGTAACCGAATCTTGCCTTTATTATCATATAACATATACATTACGTTCCCCTCTTTTTTCAGCATCCAAGCTTGCCTAAATGTTTCATAGCCATGATAAATTTGTAACTCGTCAATGAATTCCAGTGACGAGTTTTCTAGCAAATTGAGACTAGAGACTAGACGAGTGATGAGTGAAGTACAACCGACAAGTCCATGAAGACTAGGTATAGTAAGCAAATGGGAAACTAAAAGAGTAACAGGTGAAGTGGGTATTTTATTTATAGTAGCATAAAGAAGTAGCAAGTCTCATACTCTTACTTTTCTAATATCATCGCGATGGAAAAGATTGTACCCGAGCCATTTGTGGAACATCCAGAGAGTAGGATGTTCCATGTCACTGGTTCGGGCTTGAACGTAATATTCAACCCTTGAAATCTCTCTCCACAACTGGTGCCTCTCAAAATTAGGCAAGTCAGAGTCAATGTCCAAGATGCATCTTGAAGAGAAACTGAGATGGTCGCTCAATTCTCTCCAAGACAACATAATGTCCTGTTCGAACATCCGAAAAGCGATTCCCTCTCATAATATTGCAAAGTGTAGAGAAATTCAACGGTGAGAAGATGGGAACCCAGCTCAGTTATGTCCCAAAAGTTTGTCCATCCCACCATCTGGAAAATCAAGTCAAATTCGGTATCCATACCTGTTTCTTGTAGCAGGATAGGATCAAGAGTGGGGGTGTGAATGAAATCCTTGTTCCTCAGCTGCTAGAAAACTTCCTTCTCCGTGTGGGTCTTCAGTGCAATGTCTCCTGTCTTGAGGAGAACCTTGACTCGTGTACCTGACGAAGACGATGGAGCTTGCAGGGGCGTCGGGTCGACGCTCATCTCCGATTGGTGCGAGGAGAGTCAGGATGAACTCCTTGTACTTATGGTCTTGAGGGCCTTGCCCGCGTTCTTCACCTTCTTGAACATCCTGCAGAAAGAATCAATACAAACACAAGCTCGTGGAGAAATGTGAGAAAATGTTAATGGTCAGCCGTCCGAGATGTTAGTCGTCTAGGGGTTAGTTGTCCGAGACAAGTTTTAATTTTTGGCAGCACTTCCCCCTAAATAACTTTTAATTCCGCTTTGGACAGCGGGATCACTACATACTAATGAACCTTGCTCTCTTACTACAAGGCTACCAAACTCTCTTTCACTATTCTCTTCCCCTCTACTCTCCTTCTCACTTCACTACTAGAGCTCCTCGTGTGGAAACCGAGAACTAAAGTGTGCGTGGGTTTTCTGGAATGCTTGTGTGATGGAGATGGAGGCTGGAGGTGGCAATTTATAAGAGGAAGGGGGGACAGGGCGGGCGCCCTAAATAGTAGGGCGGGCGCCCCACCCAGGTGGCCTCCCTTGCTGCAAATTCTCTACTCCCTCCTTTGCTTAGTCTTTACGCCAAAAAATGATTCATGGGTGGTGGTTGGACGGTGGAGAAATGCTGGTGAGTGGAAACATATTGGTGGATCACATAATGTGATGGGATGTGTGTGAGGTGTGGTGTATGACATGTGGGACCCAAGGGGTGTGGGCCATCCTTCTAGAAGGTTGATATAAATAAATATAATGTAGGAAAAACTATGAGAATTCAAATTTATTAAAAATGATCATGGAAAAATATTTTTGTGCCTCCACAATAATTAATAAATATGGGTTGTTACACACCATAAATATTATTTATATGGGCTTTTCATTATTATAATAATGTTATGAATAAATATGGATAATGCAAGAATTAAATATGAAAGAATTTTAATGATGCGGCTAAATACAGATTTACCTCCCGGCGAGGGTTTTGGATTTTTAGCTCCCTAAGCTGGACCTCCAAATCTTTTAATCTTCTGAATTACCTTCCTCTGGAGATGGTGTCTCTAGTGGTTCTTCTTCATGAACTTCCTTCACTGTAGAGTCTCTCTCTGGTCTGGGCTTGAATGTGAAGTGTTCTTCTTGTCTGTTTATGTTGAACTTGATTTCTCCCTTCCCGACATCAATGTGGGCATTGGCAGTGCTCAGAAAATGGCCTTCCAAGGATGATGGATACTTTTGATTTGGGACTCATGTCCAGTACCATGAAGTCTATTGGCAAAGGGAAATC
Source organism: Sorghum bicolor (assembly GCF_000003195.3). Classification (NCBI taxonomy): domain Eukaryota; kingdom Viridiplantae; phylum Streptophyta; class Magnoliopsida; order Poales; family Poaceae; genus Sorghum; species Sorghum bicolor. The sequence goes on along the minus strand of NC_012874.2, from coordinate 42,455,794 downwards.
TCTTGTCTTGACTGGGATATTTTCTGCGATGCCCATCGGGTGTCGAACTGATTGATCTGCTAGTTGTAGGCACATTGATGTTGGTTCTAGGGTTGTATGCTCAAGCTTCTTGTTGACTAATGCTGGCATCACACTAACACTTGCTCTGAGATCACAAAGTGCATTGTTGAAGTGTTGGTTTCTGATTGAGCAATCAATGGTGGGACATCCTGGATCCTTCTTCTTCCTTGGTGGTTTGTTGAGGATGGCCGCACTGCATTCTTCTGTCAGCTTGATAACCTCAGTGGTGGGCAGTGGTCTCTTCTTGTTAAGAATATCTCTGATGTACTTTGCATATCTGGGTACCTGTATGGTATCAAGTAGAGGTATGTTGACATATAATTTCTGAATGACCTCTACAAACATACCAAACTGCTCATCCGACTGCAGTCCTCTCTTTCTTCTGGGAAATGGCAAATAGTTGGTGTCGTGAAAATCTTTCCTCATTTCTCCAGTTTATGGTGGTTGTAGCAGATCTTCTGTTTCAACTGGGCTTTCTTCTTCTATCACTGCTGGTTGCACTTGTGTTGATGTTCTTTGTTTCTCTTTTGGGTATGGGGGATCCCTGGTGGCTTTCCCTTCTCTAGTAGTTACGTTCTTTACCTGCTCAATGTTAGTGGCAACAGGCAATGTAGCAACTAGCTTTATTAATTTAAGCTCTACCCTTTTCTTAAGAGTGTTTTGCTCATCAAAGGCAGTTAATAGAAAATCTATTTTATTGTGTATATCTTTCAGAGATGATTCATTTGTATCTAGCCTTTGTTTAACTTCATCATTAGTTTTGGTTTGTTGAGCAATTATCTCTTTTAATGAAAGTTGCTTGGAAGTGTTACCTGAATTCATACCGTTGCTATTGGGTTGACTCGAAGTGGGTTGATATTTGTATGCTGTCTCAATGGCCCTTTGATCTTCTTTAAACTTGGCCCTCTGATTAATCCAATGGAGCAAATTTTCTGTAACATCCCCGATGTTACGGTTACAAAAATCGGATCATGTCATCATAAGCATTGCATGTCATGTTTGGTAATCACACCCTGATGCATCAACCTAAAACAAGTTTATTTTGATTGGTTGTGCTTAGGGAATTAAAGTGTGTTTATGTTGGGCATTAATGCTTGACTTGGTTGCTAAAACCCTAGGGTGGAAGTTTTCCGAAAGACTAGGGGGGAAAACCCTGATTTTTGGAACCCTAGATTTGCCCCCTTTCACACAATTTGAAAACTAAGCAAAATTTGAGGTTGAGTTCAAAAGCAAAGTTGTAGATCTTGTCAATATGTACAACTTTGGTGTTTTGAGTTTTTGATGTTTCAATACAAAATTCAAAGTAATTTTGAAAATACAGATTTCCGGAAAGTGTCCCCTTTTCCAATTTGATTCTCCAATTCAAAATCTGTTTGGAATTTTGAAAAATGGTCAACATTAAAGTTGTAGAGCTCAAAAAGTTGAACAACTTTCATGTTGGGAGTTTTTCAAGTTGTTATGCAAAATCAAAAGTAATTTTGAAAACCCTGTTTTGACCCCAATTCAAAAATTTGAATTTCTTTGAATTGAGTTGTGAACTCCAAACTGTTTGGCCAAATTAACCTTTTTCCACTCAGTTTTAGACTTGGGCACCAAAATGTGATTTGTAGCTTATAAAATTCTGAGCCACTTTTGTTTTGGTGAAATTTGGTTTTCAGTTCGAAATTTGGGTGAATTTTGCAAAACGACAAACAGAGTGGATGTGGCCTGCTACAGTGATCGGGCAGGGGGGGTGCTCTGCCGCCGGGGTAGAGCCACGGCGTCCAGCGTCGCCACGCAGCTGGCCACGCAGCTGCTTGCTGCTGTGCTTCGCCCAGACGTCCTCATCCGCTGCCAGTTCAACGTTGCAAGGATAAAGCCTCGAGCCGTCGTGGAAAATTTCTTTTCCCCTCTGCACTCCAACTCCGACGAGCTCCCTGCGCCTCTCAAATTCGCCTCACCCGTTGCCTTTCCAAACCTTTTGAGCACGCCAGCAGCTCCGCCTTGAGCTCCGCCACCGATTGCACCCCCTAGCGCGAGCTCTAATCCCCCATAAGCCACAACCGAGCCATTCTCCTTCGACTCCGGCCGAAGCACCACCACCAAGCACTTCACAGCGGCCAGCTCATCTCTGGGCTCCTCAACCGTCGCTCGCTACCTGGCCGAAGTCGCGGTGAGCTCCTGGTACTCCTGCGCCCTTTCCCTCGCTCTCTACCGGCTCTGGATGCTTGGGGTTCGGCGCCGAGATGCTTTCGGCCGCCGGAGCCGTGGTTGGGTAGCTTAGGAGCTCCCCGTGACCACGTTGTGCACGCTAGGCCACTTAGGGGGTCAAGGCGAACCTATTGGAGCGGTTGGTTAGCGCCGGGGAAGACGCATCGGCGACTGGGCGATCGCCGGAGCGGCGGCGCGAGAAGGAAGACGAAGCTGACGGGCGGGACCCGCCCGTCAGTGTCTGCGTGAGGGGAGAGGGCAGCGCGCGCAGTCCGCGTGGGCCGAGCGCTCGGGCCGGCTTGGGCCGAAGCCAAGCGGGCCGGCCGCGTGACCAGGGTGTTTTTCTTTTTCCTTTTTTGTTTAAAAATGCTGAAAGTTTGAAATTGTGTAATAAATCTTGTGTTGATTCAAAAATCATAGAAATTTTTGTAGAGCTTCCCTAAAAGGAATAGAACAAAGGAAAAATATTAGTATCTGTTTTCCAATAGTTTGCAAGGGTACAAAAATTACCTACTTTATATAATGAATAAAACTTCTAGGAATTTTAATAATTTATTTACATTTGCAAAAATCACCAAAATTGGTGGAGAGCCTCTGAATATTATTCCTTGGCTCCACACAAAATTTGGTGACATTTGGATAATGTTTGAATAAAGCATGATTAAACCCTTAATTAATGATTAAATAACAAGTCTAGGATAATTAGGTAATAATTAGTAATTGCTCAAAATTAGGATTTGAGTGATTTTTGGATTATGTGATGACCTGAGGTCATTAACCCTAATGACCTTTGGCATTTAATTATTGTTTGGCCTTAATGCTTAGTTACTGTCATTAGTAATAATTAGGATTTAATTAAGATAAAAGGATTAATAATTAGTTAATTTAAGATAATTATGAATTAAGGGAAGTCTTAATTTACAAGTACAACCTCTTGGGTAAAGACATTAAGATGTTAAACAATTTTAATTATTGTTTATTCTGTGTTGCACCGAGGCGGCCAGTTGTATTTAACTTGGCCCCTTTTTGCATATTTATCACATGCATATCATGAGCATTCATCATTTTGCGTATAGTGCCCGTGACCGAAGGAGCGTCCGTTGAACCGAACCCCGAGGTCGGTGCTCCCTTCGAGGAAGTCGGATCCGAGACTTGGGAAGTCTCCGAGGGTCCCTTTCTGCCCTGCAACCAAGGCAAGCCTCGGATGCATTAACCCCTCCTTGAATGTTTTAAATCTTTTATCACTTATGAATTGAAAATGCTGCATTAGGTAGTTGAGAATTGGGTTAACCTACTTGCTGCATTTACTACCTTGATATTTGTTATCCTGTCCTTGACACCTGTTTTATTTCAAAATCGCGTAGTGATGCTTAGCCCTGCTACTAGATAGGTTTTCAAACAAAGTTTGAAGGGTTGTTGTAGAATACACTCAGGATCAATGATGTTTTAATTTGAGACCGGTCGGTGAACTTGCTTTAAGAATGGAGTCTTAAAGTAGTGTCTCCAAATGTGTCGATTAAGGACCGTTCCGTTGATGGCCTGCTGGGTTGAGAATTTATAGTACTAACCACTTGCCCTCGGTAAGCCCGATCTTGTGATCCCTCGACGCGAACAGCTACTCACGCACTGGGAGTGGAAAGATGGCGAGAGTAGTGTGTACCCACCTTACGGATCTGAGATGACCGGAAAACATCTAGATCGGCTGTAGGATGGTGGAGTACTGTGCTCTCGGGTGCCGCGAACCTGGTCAAATTTGGGGAGAGCTTGATTTGGGTTGATATATGCAAGATTTGGTTCTACATATGTCGGGTGGTTAGGAACTCCAGCTGGATTGCTAAGCGATTCGAATCGTCATTGCTCCCTGATTGGGAGACTCAATTCCTTCGACCCTCATCGTAGTTAAATATGCAACTATGTGGTAAAATGAGAAAGGGGGAAATGTCTCCTGAGGTTCGGATCCCAATTCCCGGACTCAGAGTGACATGAAGCTATGGCCGTTGGATAGAAACTACTTTGATTAAGGACTAGGAACTTACAGACTTGTCTGTGAGAAGCAACTAGATAGACTGTCCTCGAACTCCTCGACCTCTTAAGGAGAGGAATTCGCGGGTAAAACTTGAAAGTAAGGATGCACTATTAGTAAGCTTTTTGGCAAAACAATTTGGCTTCTTGCTCAGCCACTCCTTGTCTACCCTAAGCCTGCATTTCCTAATTTCTCCTCCTTGTCCACCGGGTAAGTCTTGTTGAGTACTCCCGTACTCAGGGTTTCAATACCCCTGTTGCAGGTGAAGCTCAGGAGCCGACTTGTTTCGGACCCTGTTGTATGACCGTCGTCGAGGTTGACGACGAAGAAGAGTGAACGTGACCCATGGGCAGGGTCTGTAAATTTGTGATCGATGTACTAAAGTTTAAGTTGCTCCGCTGGATCTGGTTTGTAATAACACTATGCTATTTGGAAGAACTCCTTTTGTAAAATAAGTTATGTAATACTTCCGCCGTTTTACTCTGAAATATTATTTTGGTCGTATGTCGGTTATGGTACTGCAATGTCTTCGCAACGAGTGATCCTGGTGTTAAGGTGGCCACTTGCTATCCTGTAAGGGCGAGAAGAAGAAGTTCTCGTTAATTGACCCTCACCAGTGGTCAGGACGAGCCGGCTTGGCACGCCACAGGTAGCAGTGGAATGAGCGTCCAGCGATGCTCATCGGACTTCTAAAGTGGGAGGATCCCCGGCATCGCCGTCAGAGGTCCTTAGGACAATGACAGGTGTCGGTGGGCCCAAACACTTAGGGGGTTCTGCCACAGCTGGTATTAGAGAATTCGTTGCTAAGATGACTGCTGTACCTCTTGAAAAACTTCAAAATTCGTTTGGATCCAATACTATAAACTTGCCTATTTTGAGTCCAAGTGCTTAGTCCTAACTTACCCCTGTCTGTAGGCTTTCTTAGAATTTTTGGAGTGGTATGGAGGAGCAACATTAAGTATTGCCCTATGTTGTACAATTTTGAGTAATATCGTTACGAATTGTTGGTAGTAATCGTAAGTACGTGCATGCATCATGATATATCAACATGGTTAAACTTCCTTCCTCCTTATTCGGGTTGGGTTGTATAGAATCAATCCCATTCTTGCTAACCTGTAAGGCCTCCCGTATTAATCCAAGCTTACCCTCTACAGGATGCCTCGCTAGAAGCTGACCCCGCGTAAGAGGACAAGACCAAAAGGGGTCCCCAAACACCAGCTGGCCCCGAGAAGCGATCAAGCAAGCAGCAGCCGTTCACCGCCGTAGCAGGAAGTGGACAGGTTGTCCGCCGAGTTGACTGAAGTGATGAGAGAAAGGATGTACAACGTCATGGAGATCGGCGAACTTAAAGCTCAACTAGCCAAAGAAAAACAAGCTACCGAGAACTATGAGGCCATGTTATCCCGTATGGTGGAGGAGAGGAATGCCGCTATTGCCCAAGAGGAAGAGGCCAGGAGGACACACAGGCACGAGCTGACTAGGATGAATGCGAAGCTGGGCAAGGCCAGGTACCTTAAAGATCTGTATGTGAAGATGGCGGCCACGGTCACCGCGCAGCGGGATGTCGCGAGGCAGCGAGAGGACCAGCTCCAATTGTTGGAGAAGCTGGAGCTGGCACATCATTTAGACACCGTTAATGACTTGGCAATGCAATATCATGATATTGCATTTGGCCTATATCATCAGCTCCATCCACCGCCAGGCGAAGGAGAGATGGATACGGATGGAGAGTTAGCAGATGATGGGGAACCCGATCAGGGCATCAGTGATGAAGAGGAGTCCGACCCCGATGATAACAACCTGGGGGGTGATCAGGATGACGGCAATGACGACCCGGGCTACAGCTCTGGCCACACCGACTAGTTCGGTGGAGCCGCGGGCAACGTCGTTGCAGGATCCCTAGCTTACCGTAGTAGGGTGGGTTTGTAATATAAAGTTTTCTTCCAGTTTGAGAAGTTGTACTTGTTTGTTCCTGGTGTGTCGAACTGATGTTTAATAAATAAATGGAAGAATGTAAGTTATGTTCTAAGTTATGATTTTCATATGGTAACAAGTCCCTATGACTCTTGTAGCAGATGCCGATGCGTACACGAGGATCTGATGGAGCCGGAACATCTCAGGGAGGGGATGATATCCCCAACCCTCCACCTGCTCCACCTTCTTTGGCTGATGCCATTGCTGTTCTATTGAGTGCCACTATTGACAACGCTCGCTTGCTGCGCGAGTTAGCACAACGTCAACCACACCCCGCCCCAAACTTCAGGGCACCGCACAATGGGGATGGAGAAGCTCGGTACGTGGACTTTACCGAGACGAGGCCCCCGGTTTTCACTAAGGCCGATGAGCCGTTAGAAGCGGATGACTGGCTCCGGACCATGGAGCACAAGTTTAGTTTGATTCAGTGTTCAGAAACTCAGAAGCCCCTGTTCGCAGCTCAGCAGCTTCGGGGAGCTGCAGGTGCCTGGTGGGAGAACTTCTTAGCTATCCAAGCTCCCGGACACCAGGTCACCTGGACCGAGTTTAAGGACGCGTTCCGCGCCCATTACATCCCTGAAGGGCTCATGGCCATGAAGGCCGAAGAATTTCTCGCCTTGCAGCAAGGCGATAAGAGTGTCATGGAATACGTGGCAAAGTTTAATCATCTCTCTCAATATGCCACAGACCATGTGAACACGGACAGAAAGAAGAAAGCCTGCTTCATGCGTGGTCTAAATACTAAACTTCAGACCATGATGACCACCTGCCAAAATGCTACCTTCTACGAGGCGGTAAATATTGCCATCGCCTCAGAGGAAAAGAATAGAAAGCACAAAGAAGCCAAGAAGAAGGCTGCTTCTTCCTCCTTCTCTGGTCGCGGTCAAAAGCGCCAGAGAATCATTTATCATCCGCAGGGCCACGGACGTTTTCAAGCGCCGTCACCTTATTGTGGTCCCTTTTCCCCACCACAATATAGACTAGGGCAGCAGGTATACCCTCGACCTACTGCCATCGCTCTTGCACCACGCCAGCCGAACGCCCCGGGTGTTCGCCCCACTGCTCCGCCCAGCCACAATTACCCTTGTTTCAATTGTGGTAAGCCTGGGCATTTGTCTAAAGAGTGCCCTTTTCCCCGCCAAACCAACCCTACCTTCCAAAGGCCACCTATGGGCCAACCCCAGCCGGGTCAATTCAGGACTGGGGTTCAGAAAGGACAACCTGTGCAAAGGGGAAAACCAGCGAAGAAAGTGGGACAAGTCTTCCATACGGAGGTGGAGACGATCCCGGAGGGTGAACCAGTAATGATGGGTACGTTTCCTGTCGCGAAACATCCTGCTTTAATGCTTTTCGATTCTGGTGCATCTCATACATTCATCAATTGCACCTTTGTGTTAAAGCATGGCATACCCATTGGGGAAACACAAGATCATTTTTATATACAGTCGCCAGGAGGGCGGCTGAGTTCTAAAGAAATGGTTCACCAGATACCCATCGAATTTGGTGGGCATAGTTTTCCCACTAGCATGATTGTTTTTAAGGACTAGGAGATTGATGTCATACAAGGCATGAACTGGATGGCACAACGAGGGGTTGTGCTAGACACTTTACATCGAACCATTAAAATCCCATTGCCCAAAGAGAATTCCTATCTGCTAATTCAATTAGTTACTCCCAAGCGGGCAATTGGGCAAGTTCATGCCACTAATATGTCTGAAGTCAAAGATATCCCGGTAGTTCAGGATTTTCTGGATGTATTTCCTGAAGACCTACCAGGTCTGCCTCCGGACCGGGACGTCCAGTTCAGTATAGAATTGAAACCGGGGACAGCCCCAATATCTCGGAGGGCCTACAGAATGGCACCGAAAGAGCTGGCCGAATTAAAAACCCAACTACATGAGCTGTTGCAGAAAGGTTTTATTCAGCCTAGTTCTTCTCCATGGGGTTGCCCAGCCTTTTTTGTGAAAAAGAAAGATCAAACATTAAGGCTGTGTGTCGACTATCGTCCCCTAAATGAGGTGACGATTAAGAACAAGTACCCATTGCCCCGTATTGACTTATTATTTGACCAGCTAGCCGGGGCCAAAGTATTCTCAAAAATTTACTTGAGATCAGGGTACCATCAAATTAAAATTAGGCCGGAGGATGTACCCAAGACGGCGTTTACAACCCGTTACGGGCTGTATGAATACTCGGTAATGTCTTTTGGGTTGACCAATGCACCGGCCCATTTCATGTACCTGATGAACTCTGTCTTCATGCCAGAACTAGACAAATTTGTAGTTGTCTTTATTGATGACATCTTAATCAACTCCAAGACTAAGAAAGAACATGCTGAACATTTGAGAATCGTGCTAACCCGTCTTAGGGAGCATCAACTATATGCCAAGTTCAGCAAATGTGAGTTCTGGCTGGACAAAGTTCATTTCCTGGGTCATGTATTATCAGCGGAGGGAGTCGCTGTAGACCCAGGCAAGGTAGAAGATGTGTTGAATTGGAAACCCCCGACTACGGTACATGAGGTCCGTAGTTTTCTGGGTATGGCGGGATATTACCGTCGTTTTATCCCGGACTTTTCCAGAGTCGCCAAACCAATCACGACCTTGCTCAAAAATCAAACAAAATTTGGTTGGTCACCCTAATGTGAGCAAGCCTTTCAGACTCTGAAAAGATTGTTGACAACTGCACCTGTCTTAGCCCAACCAGATATTGAAAAACCCTTTGATGTATATTGTGACGCATCAGGGATAGGGATAGGTTGTGTGCTAATGCAGGAGGGTCGCGTAATTGCATATGCTTCTAGACAGCTTAAACCACATGAAGAGAATTACCCGACCCATGATCTTGAACTAGCCGCCGTAGTACATGCACTAAAGATCTGGCGCCATTATCTGTTGGGGAACACATGTCATTTATACACCGATCACAAAAGCTTGAAGTATATTTTTACTCAAGCCGAGCTTAATATGCACCAACGAAGGTGGCTAGAACTAATCAAAGATTACGACCTTGAGGTGCATTATCACCCTGGCAAGGCAAATGTAGTAGCTGATGCCCTCAGTCGTAAGGCTCACTGCAATTGCTTAACAGTGACGCCTAGAGATATAACTTTGTGCCAAGAGCTAGAGAACTTGGGGATATAAATGATTTCCCAAGGAAGCCTTGCCAATCTAAAGATTGACTTCAATCTCGAAGCTCAAATCATAGAGGCACAAAAGGAAGACAAAGGCATGAAACATCTTAAAGAGAAAATTTCTAATAGAGCACCCACAGACTTTAAGGTGGATAGTGCAGGAGTAATCTGGTTCAAAAACCGGTTAGTGGTTCCAAAGGTACCTGAGCTACGTCAACAAATCCTGGATGAAGCTCATACCACGAGGTATTCTATTCATCCGGGAAGCAATAAGATGTATCAGGACCTAAAACAAAGGTTTTGGTGGACAAAAATGAAGATAGAAATAGCTCGCTATGTAGCCCAATGTGACACTTGTCGAAAAGTCAAAGCTATTCACCTCAAATCCGCTGGGGAGTTGCAACCTTTGCCTATCCCAGCAGGGAAATGGGATGACATAAGTATGGATTTCATAGTAGGATTGCCCAAGACAGCCAAAGGCTTTGATTCAATTTGGGTCATAGTGGATCGTCTCACCAAAACAACACAATTTCTGTCTGTAAAGCTATTGTATCCTGCCTCCACCTATGCTAAAATTTATTTTGATCGTATCCTAAGTCTGCATGGGGTGCCAAAGACAATAGTGTCAGATAGAGGCACACAATTTGTCTCCCAGTTCTGGAAATGCTTACATGAATCCTTGGGCACCAAACTTTTATACAGCACAGCCTACCATCCTCAAACAGGTGGGCAAACTGAGAGAGTAAATCAAACTCTAGAAGATCTATTAAGATCTTGTGCCCTGAATTTTCCAGATAAGTGGGATGACTGCTTGCCTCTAGCAGAATTTTCTTACAACAATAGCTACCAAGAGAGTATCAAAATGGCTCCCTTTGAGGCACTATATGGTCGTCGATGTCGAACTCCGTTACACTGGTCGGAACCTGGAGAAAGATGGTTCTTCGGAGTTGACTTAGTGAAAGAGACTGAGAACAAAGTGAGACAAATCCAAAATAACTTGAAAGTTGCTCAGTCCCGACAAAAAAGCTACGCCGATAAGAGATGTCGACCATTAAGGTTCGCCAAAGGTGATCATGTGTATTTGAAAGTATCCCCAATGAAAGGAGTACATCATTTTGGTGTTAAAGGCAAGTTAGCACCCTGTTACATTGGTCCATTTCCAATCATTGACCGATGTGGACAGGTAGCCTACCGCCTTAAACTGCCCGAACGATTATCCGGGATACATAATGTGTTCCATGTGTCTCAACTGAAGAAGTGTCTTCGAGTACCGGACCAAATCCAAGATATTGAAGATGTGGAACTTGAACCAGATTTAACTTATTCGGAGTATCCTGTCCGAGTACTGGATCAAAGAAATAGAGTCACTCGAAGAACGACTACCAAGTGGTACAAGATACAGTGGAGCCAGCACTCTGAAGAGGAAGCCACCTGGGAATCTGAAGACCATCTACTGGAGAATTTTCCTGAATTCCACGCTTCTCTTCAGGACAACATGTGATAAATAGGGAGTGTACTATAGTGAAGGAAAAGAGTAGCCAAAGCCATGTACTTAGTGTACATATATGTTTATAATGGAGTGGTTTTCCCCAACTTCTTGCTTTATGGGAAAGTTGAAGATGAAAGAGTTTTGACAAATTTCCTTTTCCATTACTTACCCTAAGGCTTTAAATCTCGGGGGCGAGATTTCTTTAAGGGGGAAGGGCTGTAACATCCCCGATGTTACGGTTACAAAAATCGGATCATGTCATCATAAGCATTACATGGCATGTTTGGTAATCACACCCTGATGCATCAACCTAAAACAAGTTTATTTTGATTGGTTGTGCTTAGGGAATTAAAGTGTGTTTATGTTGGGCATTAATGCTTGACTTGGTTGCTAAAACCCTAGGGTGGAAGTTTTCCGAAAGACTAGGGGGGGAAAACCCTGATTTTTGGAACCCTAGATTTGCCCCCTTTCATACAATTTGAAAACTAAGCAAAATTTGAGGTTGAGTTCAAAAGCAAAGTTGTAGATCTTATCAATATGTACAACTTTGGTGTTTTGAGTTTTTGAAGTTTCAATACAAAATTCAAAGTAATTTTGAAAATACAGATTTCCGGAAAGTGTCCCCTTTTCCAATTTGATTCTCCAATTCAAAATCTGTTTGGAATTTTGAAAAATGGTCAACATGAAAGTTGTAGAGCTCAAAAAGGTGAACAACTTTCATGTTGGGAGTTTTTCAAGTTGTTATGCAAAATCAAAAGTAATTTTGAAAACCCTGTTTTGACCCCAATTCAAAAATTTGAATTTCTTTGAATTGAGTTGTGAATTCCAAACTGTTTGGCCAAATTAACCTTTTTCCACTCAGTTTTAGACTTGGGCACCAAAATGTGATTTGTAGCTTATAAAATTCTGAGCAACTTTTGTTTTGGTGAAATTTGGTTTTCAGTTCGAAATTTGGGTGAATTTTGCAAAACGACAAACTGAGTGGATGTGGCCTGCTACAGTGATCAGGCAGGGGGGGTGCTCTACCGCCGGGGCAGAGCCACGGCGTCCAGCGTCGCCACGCAGCTGGCCACGCAGCTGCTTGCTGCTGTGCTTCGCCCGGACGTCCTCATCCGCTGCCAGTTCAACGTTGCAAGGATAAAGCCTCGAGCCGCCGTGGAAAATTTCTTTTCCCCTCTGCACTCCAACTCCGACGAGCTCCCTGCGCCTCTCAAATTCGCCTCACCCGTTGCCTTTCCAAACCTTTTGAGCACGCCAGCAGCTCCGCCTTGAGCTCCGCCACCGATTGCACCCCCTAGCGCGAGCTCTAATCCCCCATAAGCCACAACCGAGCCATTCTCCTTCGACTCCGGCCGAAGCACCACCGCCAAGCACTTCCCAGCGGCCAGCTCATCTCCGGGCTCCTCAACCGTCGCTCGCTACCTTGCCGAAGTCGCGGTGAGCTCCTGGTACTCCTGCGCCCTTTCTCTCGCTCTCTACCGGCTCTGGATGCTCGGGGTTCGGCGCCGAGATGCTTCCGGCCGCCGGAGCCGTGGCTGGGTAGCTTAGGATCTCCCCGTGACCACGTTGAGCACGCTAGGCCACTCAGGGGGTCAAGGCGAACCTATTGGAGCGGTTGGTTAGCGCCGGGGAAGACGCCTCGCCGGAGCGGCGGCGCGAGGAGGAAGACGAAGCTGACGGGCGGGACCCGCCCGTCAGTGTCTGCATGAGGGGAGAGGGCAGCGCGCGCAGTCCGCGTGGGCCGAGCGACCAGGGTGTTTTTCTTTTTCCTTTTTTGTTTAAAAATGCTGAAAGTTTGAAATTGTGTAATAAATCTTGTGTTGATTCAAAAATCATAGAAATTTTTGTATAGCTTCCCTAAAAGGAATAGAACAAAGGAAAAATATTAGTATCTGTTTTCCCATAGTTTGCAAGGGTATAAAAATTACCTACTTTATATAATGAATAAAACTTCTAGGAATTGTAATAATTTATTTACATGTGCAAAAATCACCAAAATTGGTGGAGAGCCTCTGAATATTATTCCTTGGCTCCACACAAAATTTGGTGACATTTGGATAATGTTTGAATAAAGCAAGATTAAACCCTTAATTAATGATTAAATAACAAGTCTAGGATAATTAGGTAATAATTAGTAATTGCTCAAAATTAGGATTTGAGTGATTTTGGGATTATGTGATGACCTGAGGTCATTAACCCTAATGACCTTTGGCATTTAATTATTGTTTGGCCTTAATGCTTAGTTACTGTCATTAGTAATTAATTAGGATTTAATTAAGATAAAAGGATTAATAATTAGTTAATTTAAGTTAATTATGAATTAAGGGAAGTCTTAATTTACAAGTACAACCTCTTGGGTAAAGACATTAAGATGTTAAACAATTTTAATTATTGTTTATTCTGTGTTGCACTGAGGCGGCCAGTTGTATTTAACTTGGCCCCTTTTTGCATATTTATCACATGCATATCATGAGCATTCATCATTTTGCGTATAGTGCCCGTGACCGAAGGAGCGTCCGTTGAACCGAACCCCGAGGTCGGTGCTCCGTTCGAGGAAGTCGGATCCGAAACTTGGGAAGTCTCCGAGGGTCCCTTTCTGCACTGCAACCAAGGCAAGCCCCGGATGCATTAACCCCTCCTTGAATGTTTTAAATCTTTTATCACTTATGAATTGAAAATGCTGCGTAGTTGAGAATTGGGTTAACCTACTTGCTGCATTTACTACCTTGATATTTGTTATCCTGTCCTTGACACCTGTTTTATTTCAAAATCGCGTAGTGATGCTTAGCCCTGCTACTAGATAGGTTTTCAAACAAAGTTTGAAGGGTTGTTGTAGAATACACTCAGGATCAATGATGTTTCAATTTGAGACCGGTCGGTGAACTTGCTTTAAGAATGGAGTCTTAAAGTAGTGTCTCCAACTGTGTCGATTAAGGACCGTTCCGTTTATGGCCTGCTGGGTTGAGAATTTATAGTACTAACCACTTGCCCTCGGTAAGCCCGGTCTTGTGATCCCTCGACGCGAACAGCTACTCGCGCACTGGGAGTGGAAAGATGGCGAGAGTAGTGTGTACCCACCTTATGGATCTGAGATGACCGGAAAACATCTAGATCAGCTGTAGGATGATGGAGTACTGTGCTCTCGGGTGCCGCGAACCTGGTCAAATTTGGAGAGAGCTTGCTTTGGGTTGATATATGCAAGATTTGGTTCTACATATGTCGGGTGGTTAGGAACTCCAGCTGGATTGCTAAGCGATTCGAATCGTCGTTGCTCCCCGATTGGGAGACTCAATTCCTTCGACCCTCATCGTAGTAAATATGCAACTAAGTGGTAAAATGAGAAAGGGGGAAATGTCTCCTGAGGTTCGGATCCCAATTCCCGGACTCAGAGTGACATGAAGCTATGGCCGTTGGATAGAAAATACTTTGATTAAGGACTAGGAACTTACAGACTTGTCTGTGAGAAGCAACTAGATAGACTGTCCTCGAACTCCTCGACCTCTTAAGGAGAGGAATTCGCGGGTAAAACTTGAAAGTAAGGATGCACTATTAGTAAGCTTTTTGCCAAAACAATTTGGCTCCTTGCTCAGCCACTCCTTGTCTACCCTAAGCCTGCATTTCCTAATTTCTCCTCCTTGTCCACCGGGTAAGTCTTGTTGAGTACTCCCGTACTCAGGGTTTCAATACCCCTGTTGCAGGTGAAGCTCAGGAGCCGACTTGTTTCGGACCCTGTTCTGTGACCGTCGTCGAGGTTGACGACGAAGAAGAGTGAACGTGACCCATGGGTAGGGTCTGTAAATTTGTGATCGATGTACTAAAGTTTAAGTTGCTCCACTGGATCTGGTTTATAATAATACTATGCTAATTGGAAGAACTCCTTTTGTAAAATAAGTTATGTAATACTTCCGCCGTTTTACTCTGAAATATTATTTTGGTCGTATGTCGGTTATGGTACTGCAATGTCTTCGCAACGAGTGATCCTGGTGTTAAGGTGGCCACTTGCTATCCTGTAAGGGCGAGAAGAAGAAGTTCTCGTTAATTGACCCTCACCAGTGGTCAGGACGAGCCGGCTTGGCACGCCACAGGTAGCAGTGGAATGAGCGTCCAGCGATGCTCATCGGACTTCTAAAGTAGGAGGATCCCCGGCATCGCCGTCAGAGGTCCTTAGGACAATGACAGGTGTCGGTGGGCCCAAACACTTAGGGGGTTCTGCCACAGCTTCCATCTTGGTTGATAGTGCATTTACTCCTTCTAGTATTTCTTCAGTTTGATGACAATGTTGAGCTTTATCTTGGAACCAGCTTTGGTTTTCTACTATCTTGTCCAAAAGTATCTCTGCTTTTCCAATTGTAAGCTCCAAAACTGATCCCTTAGCAGATGCATCTAAGCACTCACGAGCCTTCTAGATTAATCCATTTTAGAAGGTCTACATAAGTAACCATCTAGCCATTCCATGGTGAGGACAATCTGATATGTATCCTTGAAAACAATCCCATGCTTCTAAAATGGTTTCTGTCTTCTCCTATTGGAAACTGACAATATTTCCTGTTAAGACAGCTGTCTTGCCTATAGGGAAAAACTTTGATAGAAAGGCATCTGACAAGTCTGTCCAGTTGTTGATGTTATCTTGATGAGTGTAGAACCACTTCCTCGCTCTTCCTTCTAGTGAGAATGGAAAGAGGCGAAGCAGTATGACGTCTTTGTCAACTCCGTTGATGCGGATTGTGCTTCTAATCTCTAAGAAATTCTGCAAGTGTGCACTAGCATCTTCATGTGCCTTTCCACTGAATTGTGTAGCTTGCACTAGATTAATGAGGCTTGACTTGAGCTCGAACTCGGGTGCTCCTTCTTCTACTTCAAATCTTGGACCAGTTGGAATGTTCTTAAGACTTGGAGCAGAAAATTCTTGCAAGGTCTTCTACGCCATAGCTTCAGCAATTGGTAGCTAGCTTCTTCTTTCTTTCTTGATTTCTTTGGTTCTGATGATGAAGAGTTAAATGTGCCAAAGTCAATCCTGATATACCCTGTATCAAAATATAAACATAGAAAAACAATAGGATGAACCTGCCAAAGCAGAGGTTCCTTGTTATGATTTCTCACTTAGTAGCTATATATGCAATTATTTCTCCATAGTCTAGTCTAATATTTTATGTGCGTAACCTTGACCGACTTCCTGACTTTCCTTACCGTTCTCCGGCAACGGCACCAGAAATGCTTGTTGACACTTACTAACACCACTTAGATACTAGGTTGTTATACCCAGCATGGTGCCAGAGTGTACAAAGGTATTTATGAATGTAAAGACTCTCTAGAAAATAATCTATTCTATCCGCAAGCGCACAGATAAAATACCTCATTATAGCATTTCACCAAGAAAAGTATTCCGGGTATTGTTATTTAAATTTTGCTTAAGAGAACGGCGAAAGTGAAAACAGGGGTAAAATCTATCAAGGCATAGACTAGAGATAAACTCGCAATAACATGATTACTAATGAGGAACTCGTCACACAGTCACTTGCTTTGGCAGGGGGTAAGCCATAATAATAATGATAATGTAATATAAGCTCATTGGGTAAATAACACAGCGATTAGAAATAGACTACTCCTCAAAAATGTAAGGTGATGTCGGATTAGCTAGAGAATGGATTCTAAGTATCTACTACCTACTAAGTCACAATCTACTCTAGTTACCTACAAGATCATATATAGCATAAAAGACTCTTCATTCATGTATAAGGAACAATGCTAAAGTAAATCAGAACATAGCAGGACTTACTCTGCAATACAAATTCTACCTGTCCTATCAACGGAGGGTGGACTATATAAGAATCAACGAAGCTGTCACCATCGCGAAATACCACACAACCCAGCCAATAGGATACATTTGTAGGTAAATAACATCTAAGCACCACGCCCACATGTGATCTACCACTTAACTTCCACGCGTCAAGAGCTAAGCACTTTGCAAACTTATACATAAACTCATCATCAATCATGACTATATCAAATATAGAACTAGAGCAAACTAAGAACATAATAAATAGAGACATAATACAATTAGAATAAAGTAGTAGAGAAAGATATGAAATAATACCAATCTTTATTGTTGATGATCCGAAATCCAGAGCATGCTCTACTTCTCTAATTCTATCTAATCAATCCTATAGAACTTGAAAGAATTGGGAGTAGCTAATTCTAATTCTGTACGGGAGAGAAGTTCTAAAACCCTAACTTTGATGGCTTCCTCTGATAATGATTTCTCCTCTCCCCCTAGGGTGGAGAGGCCTTGCTTATATAGTCCCCTCAGATGATTTTGGAGTGTCGGATCAAACCGACCTTAATCACACGGTTATTCTTGAAGATTAGAGGCGGTGGAGCACGATCCGCGAGACCTGCCCTGATTGGTCACCAGGGCAGTGCCGGCGCCCAAGGGGTTTGGGCGAGCGCCCTACCCCTAGGCTTGTCTGGCCTCCCATTCGCTCCCGTGGCTTCTGCACTCTTCTTGGTTGAGGAAAATTGCACGGCACGTAATTATCTCGTTGTGAACCCGATGTGTGGGCCTTCCTTCCATATTCTCTGATAACCCCCTGCAGAAATAGACAAACACCAAAACTCGTGGAATTCTGTCAGATAAAACCCTAATTCTAGGTGTTTGGTTCATATTGATCCTTTTTCATGTTTAGTTGACAGTTGAATCTGGTACTTAAGGACCATCAACACCCATGTCTTTCCTGAAAAGTTTGAATAGAGAGTTATTCTTAAAGAAATAAGAATTAGCCACAAATACCACAAATTAACCTATCCACCATATTTCATACACATGCACACCTTGGTTTGATTGTATGCCTTGATTCTCTGTGGATCAATTAGTTGACTTTGCAATACATGCATTGCAAGTATGCTTATCCTTGTTATTAGCACTCCTATAAGCTCTACCATATATATACCTTTAGCTGTAGGAGGCATAATCATCAATGCCTCACGAGAGAACCATAAATACCACATATATTAAGAGACTTGAGAGTGTCATACAGTTAAGCTCTGAGTTTTATTCTGAAAACTTATAAAAACTCCAAGATAATGGTTGTGCAAAGAATTTGAGACATAGTGCTTGACTTGATTGTTCTGTCTTCTGACTACTCAAGACTTATGTAAAAGCTATAAAGCCCCATGGATAAAGGTAAAATGGGTAAGTTTGAAGATTAGAGCAAGTAGTGACTAATCCGGAGGAGAATCTTTGTTTGGGAGCATGTGTACTTGGAAAGAATGAAAACCTTGTAGCAACTCGTGATCCAAATAAATATATTGCTTAGGCTCGGTTTGCTAAGGGACTGGCAATTGGTAAGCTTGGGGGAATTGTTGATGGTCGATAACGTCAACTTTTATTATAACTTTAAACCTGAAGGAGAACATGAATACAAACTAGTATAGGGTTTAAACTATGATGGTTCACTATGCTGTGATGATTGCTCTTAGCCTAGCCTGTCACTCCGAAGGGGTGGGGCCCATGGTGGTTAGGAGTTGTTTCCAATAACTTGAACATGATGTTCAGGTATGCGGGAATCAGTGGATGTGTGGGTATCTTTCGGGTAGAGGGGTAGGTGGCAGGGTAGTGACAGCTCTATCATCCTTTGCATTCCCCCACGATCAGGTATTCCGATAGGAGTTCTATAAAGTCTCTATCGGCTGGGTATCCAGTTGCAGGGATCTCCCCTCATCTCAGGCTTAGTTCTAACTCTATTTATTGCTAATTAGATGATCTGCTAATAGTTCTATGTATAGTTATGTGTGACCCATGCCTGCTCAAGTAGATTTATTTCTTTATTCTTTATTTATTATTTCTCTTCTATTTTATCCTTGAGGTTGATCCAATGTGTGTCCACTATCTTGAATATCATGTTTATTACTATTTACTCTATGTCTACCAAGCATTCAATAAGTAATCATGTTTACACCATGTTTGATCCCTTTGCCTTCCTACGGGAATTATAAATTCGACACCCTTGAATACTCACGGGTTGAAATGCTATAATGATAGTTCTATCCGCTTGCAGTTATATTACTTCTTCATTCATGAACTATCGATTGGCGTACCTAAGTACCGTTACTTAAGATTGTAATCCTTGTGCACTTTCAAGAGTAGTACCACAACTTTGCATATCGCAAGTAAGGATGGTTTGGAAGGCCAATCCGACATTCCTAATTATTGTTACTAGACTGCACTACTAAGGTCGGCACCCTCAAGTTGCCTTGGGTTATCTCTCTGATGTAGCGATAGTTACGGTATGCCAACAACTGACATTTCTGGTGCCATTGCTAAGGATGGATCTATGGTCTATTTTTAGTAGTGACGCTAAGAAATGCCAACAGTAATGTTGATGGTATTTCCACTGATCTTTTAGTACCTTTCGGGTATGGAGGATATTTGGTAGAACTCCCTCTCCTTGTAGTGATATTCTTCACATGCTCAAGGTTAGTGGCAACAGGCAATGCAGTAGCCAACTGTGCTATCTTTGCTTCTATCTTTTTATTGTACTGAAGTTGATTATTAATGGCAGATGAGAAACTATCCATTTTAACATTTATATCCTCCAAGGTTTTATCATTAATATCAAGCCTAGATTTAATATCTATATTGATTTTAGATTGCTGCATAACTCTCTTCAAGAAGGTTGCTTTGTAAGATTACCTAAATTCATACCTTGGCTATTTTGATGTTGTCTCCAATTTGGTTGATGTGGAACATTCATCACGATGGGACTTGAATTTAGTTTAGATATTACCTCAATCGCCCTCTGGTATTCCCTGTACTTGGCCCTCTAGTCTTGCTAGTGGAGGAAATCATCCATCTTGGTAGACAGTGCATTTTCTTCTTCGATTGCTTCCTCAAAATTGTATTTTTGAAGTAGCTGGTTCATCTTTGGTTATTCTCCAGGTACTTTAATTCTATAATTTTAAGGTTCTTATTTAATCTCCACGTTTACCTTTAAGTTATTTATTGGATTCCTGCTTACATCGAGAGCTCTAGTTCTTGCAGCGCTAGAGTAGTAATTATTAGGTTAAGCGTGGTGCTTAGTCTTACAATTACCGAGAATTACACCCAATCTAGCGTATTGTTGTGGTAGCCCCACAATCGTGATAGTCCCGATGGCCAACGTATTCCACCATGTTCAGATTGGTGTTGTGGGACCGTAGTCAGAGCTTCCTAGCCCCTATCTCATTTCTTTCTGTGGTTAGTGTTCTGATGTCCCGAGATAAGTAACCTTAGAGTAATTTTGGATTCCTAGATCAACCTATAGAACTCTTAGGAAAATTCTTCTTGTTGAAGCAAAAATAGATCTGCAAACACAAAGGGCTCATACCCAATTTCGATATTAAGGCGTGCCAGCCGATTTAACCTAGCAATCAACAAAGGTGATAACTTGAATACTTTGGTCCTGACAACAATGAGGTGCTTGAATGTCACGGCCAAGAGGTAGTCATGCGGAACTCGAGAAATCGTCGAGTGTGACTCACCGAATCCTTGAGAGCTCATAAACAAAAAAAGTATGCGAGTTGACAAAGTCGTCTTAAAGTAGATGTAAAACTTGTGTTTTGGTATTGATTGATTGACTCCTTATTACATTGCCGCTGGGTTTATATTTATACCCGAGCCCCCAAGAGTTACAATCGAACACGACTAAAGTTCAACTAAAGTAAACAAGACTCTTACATATAAGGCATATCTAGACATTTATGGAAAGAGAAATAATAATTATCTATTCCTATGTCCCTCCTAATTACGATAAAGTCTTCAATGGTTCTTGCTTCAAGTCTTCATCGACTTTTGTTTCAAGTCTTCATCGGCTTTCGTCCCATCGGCGCATATATGCCTCTGCAACAAATTTCATACTTTCCTCCATCGGCATCGGCGACCATAAGTCTCACTGGCAACAACCATTAGTCTTCATTCCATCATCGGCATCATCCGAATCGGCTATCGGCACTCTTCTGTCGATCTAGCAGAGCAACCTCCCCACTATCGATCAGTTCTCCTTAACCATCTCGACTCATACCTAAAAACGGTGTCAACACATGCCACCTAGTTTTGGAGTATAAAATCTTTAATGCTTCAAAATTTACTCTAGATAATGATGACCTTTTCGCAATTACTTTCCTTCTCATAAAAATCTATTACCAAATCCAAACAAACTCAGCCTTTATCCTCGCATCCTAGTAAATAACACAGATCCTCCAACCACCCGTACTCCAATTAATACCAAATCATAGGGAGAACGGCCCACCAGCAAAGCCATAATGTCAAGACGCATTGCCGATGACTTATTAAAATATTGCGCATAGTGAAATATCTTCAAGATCATGATTACTTGCCGTTAGATCACCTACACAATCCCTTGATTATCATGCGAATAGTTACCATATCCATCTGAAAAACCTCGAATTTCTTGGATGCGGCAAAGAGATATGTCAAAAATACCCCCACTCATCTCAACCTATAAATATTTACTTCCTCTATACTCATCCTCTACCTTGCCATTCTCCATCCCAAATCTCATCTTCTCCGGCAGCGACCTCGACGAGAAGCTCCAGAACTCCGAGAAGCTCTCCTGTAGCAAGACCCTCAAACCAAAATCCTCAAGCCCCTAGTCTCCCCTTCATCTTGGAAGAAATGGCCATCAGCTTCAACGTACCTCAGGTTAATCCCATTTCCATCCACTCTTTTTCCTTACCATAGCTCCTCATATTCTTGCAAGTTCATATACTTAGTATTCTCTTTTCATTTTCTTGTGTCTTTTTGATCCCCCAATCTTAGGAACTGAGTGACAAAATAGTTATCCCTACTGAACAACCCCACATCCAGTGCTTGGGTCCAATGGGCAATCCAGATCCCTACTGACGTAATAAATGCAGAAACCAACAGGATTCCTTTTAGAGCTGAAAACTTCTCCATAGAACTGTGGAAAGACACCTTCTAATCTTGGCTAAAACCCACTAAGCGATGGAAGGACTGGTTCCTGAGAGTCAGTGGGGCTAACGAAGTGTACTGGGGAGAACGCAAACTAGACCAGTGCATCAGACTCTCCATTGCCGATATGGAGAAAAATGAGTCGATGATGATAGCAGCCGCATACTTTTGGTCAGATACCTTCAACGCTTTCATGTTTGGTCACGGCTCGGCTTCCCCCACACTTGCCGATGTACTCATGCTTACAGGCTTTTATATCTCAAATGCCGATGATGGTAGTCTTTTCAATTGGAAACCCGAGCACAGAGTAGACACCCATAACATCAGCGGTTGGTCAGTATACATCTAGAAGTATCAGCAAATCAGATCGGTCAGCCAAAGAGAACATGCCATTTTCTTAAACATGTGGCTGGATAAGTTTATCTTTTGTGGCCGATCGGTAGGCCCGACTTATGTTTACTTAGCAGTGGCCGAGCGACTAGCAAATGGTCACCAATTCCCCCTTGGCCAATACCTTCTGAGTTCTACCTATCATCTCCTTCATCAAGTAGCCGAGAAGCTCTTGCTGGGTGAACCTATCGATAATCTGGGGCGCCCCTGGTGGTTTATCAATATGTGGCTTGATGCCCATATGCACAAGCATCTGCAGAGGATTACGAATTGGCAGAAGTTGAATCAGCAACTCGTTCACACCTCAACTTTGGCGAAGCCATCATAGTCCTTCCTAGGACTGATGGAAATTAGAATCAAATCGGAAGATTCGTTCAAACTTTCTACAATGGTTTTTCTCAGGATCATCAGGCCTAGATGCCCTATGTAGACGAAGAATCTAGATTCCCTCTCTTCTTTCATCCTGTCCATGAAGCACTCAACAAGGATAATGACTTGATGATGCCCATTATCACCCCAAGGGCAATTCCAGTGAACAACTTCGGCAGTGGAAAGAATACCAATGCAACTTTTGAATTCTACAATCCATCGGCATTATCTCGTCAGTTGGCTTTCGGTCAACTGCCAATCAAACTCTGCTATGCCGATGTGATCAAGCCAAGGGAAACAATCACTACTGGTCTTGAGTGGATCAGGGTGGCTCAACATCCACCAGACGCTGATACAGCATATGTCGATCTATCGGCTTGGGTTCCACCTTCCCTCATCACTGAATCCTACAAGCTTTGGTGGGAAGAATGGAAACAACAGTTGTTCACAGCATCGGCTCATGTATACCGGAACATGATCGACTCCGAGCATGAAATCCCCGCTGACATTGTAAGTCTGTCTCTGATACTCAATTCTTTCTTTATTTCTAATTTCATCGGCAACTTACTTGTTCATTTTGATAGGTTGATGATCCAGCACCATCACTGAGCAAAAGTGGGCAGTCGTTTGATCTCCTACCTGCATCTCTGGTCTCCCTGATCGGCCATGATGCTCCCAGCCTAGCAGCTCTGATGCACCGAGGAGTTCACTTTAAGAAGATGACCACCAAGTGATCAAAGGCCACTCCATCGGTTGCTGCCACCACCCTAGCACATGCTTTCATGGTGAAAATCCTCAATTTATTCCTGTCATACCGATTTCAACTGATACTTATACTATTCTTTCAGTGTGCATCGGCCACAACTTGAATGTCATCGGTAAATTTGCTCTGCACTAGACACTTTTATTCTTAATGAATTTCAGAAACATTGTTTTTCTTTTATACATAACTCACAAAACTTTACGTCTTGTAGCCGCAAACCAGCGCATCGGCAAGGGTCCAAGGTGTTCAATCATCAGGTGCTGATGCCCCCAGTCAACAGCCAGCCAAGCTCAACCAAAGAGAAAAGCCCCTACAAGCACCAAGACTTAGCCAAAATGACAGAAAGTAGCACCATCCTCTCTACCTCATCCAGCGCCCAAATTCAAGCAGACCCGGCCGACGCACCTGAACGGACCATCGATCCATTCGATCAAGGCACGTCATCGGTCGTTGTTCCTGAGCAGGCAACCATCGCTTCCCCTCAAGGTAAAATACCAATCATAAAGTCATTGCCGATGAACTTTTACACAAACACCATCATCATTCTTAGTATTTACAGCTGAAGATATTCTATCGGCAAATCCAGTCGATCATGGCATAATACAAGTTACATCTCAAAGCCAAAGGCAAGAGATCGCCCTAAAACAAGTAAGCCACCTGAGCTGCTCGATCTTGTACTACCCATATCTAATCCTACCTAACTCAACTTTTCCTCTATTTTCAGGAACAAGACTCCCTCGATAGCTTGTTCTCCTTTGCCATCGACATCTCCGATGACGAAGGTGAAGAAGCAAGTTCTTCCTTGGCGCTTGGCATCACATTGGTAGAGATCAAATATAAGTTCAAGGATCTATTGGGCCTACTACAGCAAGACACAACTTAACTGGTAGATGACTCTGACCCAGCCAAGGCTATCTTCAAGACTCTCCGTGGTCAGATCCCAGCCGATGCCGAAGAGATGCTCTTCCAAGCTGCCCATCTGGAGAGCCACCAGCTCCAGTATCAAAAGGCTGTCCAACATCTTGCAGATAGAGCTGCCCAGGCCCAACTCAAGGTGGAGATGCTACAGGTAAAGCATGCTGCCGATGAAAAGCACAAGAGCATTGGCACTTTTCAATCTTTAGGTGCTGAACTAAAGCAGAAGATTTCTGATCTATCGGCTAAAAGAGAAGCCTTGCTCGTTGAACTTAAGCAAGTTGAAGAAGCATTCACCCAGGCCAAGTAGGAAGAAAGCCGACTGCCTGATATGCTCAAAGATCTCCAACAAGAAAGGGACGCCCAAGCCCGTAAGACCCTGCAGATGAAGAAGAAGCTAAAACCAGTAGAAGACTCGGCCGATGAAGACACCCGAGAAATATTGGAAGCCAACCAGATTCACCTGCGTGCGATATCGGCTATCCAAACTTTGCTAAATTTATAAACCTTTTCATTGGCAATAGGTCTCACTAGTCCTTCTAAAAACACTAGTATTTTGTCCAGCCGATAGGATTGTTATCGGCACTTAAACTTCTTTACGCATTGACCCAGATACTAGGGTAGTACTTTTTTAAATACTTCCCATTTAATGCCCTGGGAAATTCAACTCCTTCGAGAGTCTCTAGAATGTATGCATTGCCAGGAGCAGATCAACTTAGCCGATAAGGACCTTCCCAATTAGGAGACCATTTTCCAAATTTTGAACTTTTAGTCCCAATCGGTAGAATTAACTTCCAAACTAAATCTCCATCGGTAAACTCCTTAGCCTTTATCCTTTTATCATACCATCTAGCTACTCTCTTCTTATTCTCTTCTATATTCACCAAAGCCTTCAACCGATGCCTCGCCAAATCCCCCAACTCATCTTTCATTAGAGTAACATAATCATCGGTAGCTAATTGGTCTTGAGAGAATATCCACCTAGAGCCAGCTTTCACCTCCCAAGGTAACACAACGTCGTGCCCATATACCAACCGTGGTGAGTATCCGTGGTGTCGTAATTTATAGTTCACTGACGGGAAGAGGACTAATACTCTCTTAATAAACATATGGATGGATATCCGTGGGTTGTGTCTACTCAATCTAAGTTTACTAGTGCTAATAAGGAGGGTAAGAATAGCAAGATAGAATAATATATAAGTCAGATAAAGGTAAGTAAAGATAACTGGTAGTGAGCTAGCTAGGTGGGAGGACAACGAGTGAGTAAGGACTCCTATGTATCTAACTCTACTTCTGTGTTCTAATCCTAATTAATATAAATGACTCAACTTGTCGAGGATATCAGGAAGGGGTACCCTAACCAACGCACACAACGGGAATGCCTGTACATAAATCGAGGCCCCCGACTCGACGCCCCCCGGTCGCGTGTATGATTGACAAGACAAGGCGACGCCCATGGCCTCGAACACAGAAAGAGCGTCGTGCGAATCAATAGGGGCTCGACCGAACAGCATCCGTCGAATACGGAAACTGGCACGTACGAATCGACAGGCCTCGAGCGCAAGGACGCCGCCCACCGCCTGACGCGGGTGCAGGAACCAGGGCATTTAATGCGCCTGTCGTGTTCTCACCTAACCCGACAGTCACGGGAAGCGTGATAGCGAGCAAGCACCCATCCAATCGCCCCTTTTGCAGCCTTGTCCACCGGATGAGTCAGAGCATGGCAGGGCACAGCAAGGCAGACGGGACGTTTCGTCATGACCCCCCTCGAGATGCCCAAAGTCAGCGCTCTAACCACCAGGGCTTTACGCGGCGTTAGGACCTCGAGCAAGCACTTTCCTTCCATGAGAAGAGTCAGACGGCGAAAGACACCACCTCAACCACCGCGACACAACTGTAGCCACGACGTACAGGCGTGCCCGCGGTTGAGCCAATCCAGGACGACATGCAGAAACCAGATTCAGTTGCATGTGTAATCATCGTCCAGGTACTGGGTAACAAGACAGCTCGAGGCCACACCGGTACGGAAGCCTCGAGTAGGTCAGCGTGCCACACCCCTATCGACCCCTACTCTGTCACCTACGCATGTAACCTAGGTCTCCCCTTGGGACTATAAAAGGGGAGGCTCACGAAAGGATAGGGGACACAAGACATACGTAGAAGAGCAACCATACTCCATCTCCATCAATCCACATCTTACCAACTTGTATTCACCCCTGTACAAGCACT
This sequence comes from Sorghum bicolor, assembly GCF_000003195.3. Classification (NCBI taxonomy): domain Eukaryota; kingdom Viridiplantae; phylum Streptophyta; class Magnoliopsida; order Poales; family Poaceae; genus Sorghum; species Sorghum bicolor. Next base: position 42,429,293 of record NC_012874.2, on the reverse strand, counting down.
TAGGTGCAAGATAATAGAAACACTCCCCCACGCTGGACGTAGGGCCTTCTCTTGCCCGAACCAGGATAAATCTTTGTGTCTTTTCTTGCATCACCATCTAGAAAGGGGAGCACGCACTAGTTTTACTCATTGGTGTGACCTCCCTAGGGGAAAACACTGACAGTTGGCGCGCCAGGTAGGGGTCCTACGTGTTTTTTCCACCGATTTCCCACCGCTTTCCAAATGGCCACCCCCGTTTCACCGATTCTGCGCTCCACGGTGATTTGGTTCGGGAGCCTCGAGTTCATGTCCAAAGGTTTCGGCTACGACATGATCCTGCTCTCAGTCAAAGGACCGAAAGGATATTGCATTGCACCCACACGACTGAGGGCTCCAAGACAGCCTCGCCACCATGCCTCCCCACCCAAGAAGAGGCGTGGACAGTGCCACCACCACTCCTCTGCCTCCTCGCGATCGCCAGCTCGCGTCAAGCGGGTGGTGACGCAGGAGCCGACAACCCCGCGCGCCGGAGCCGCGGGTACGACCGTCCGACGTCACGAGGACCGCGCGACGACGTTGGGTGACGACGCGCCTCACGCGCTCTCGTCCTCTACAGCGCAACTTCCGCACGGGTTGTTTGCCCCAAGGAGAGCGCTACCGTTCGGTCTGGACAACGCTACGGCGTCGCTCGCTAGGACGATATGTCCAAATGCCCAGACGTACGTGGAGCGACCAATGGTCCTCCCACGCGACGCTGGAGCACAGCAGCAAGCGGCTGAGTTACCGGATTTCTCCCAGGTGCGAGGCCTCCGACACCTAGGACCTTGGCGATACACGATCACCTCGCTCAGGCAGCGGCTGCTGGAGGAAAGACATGGATGCTTCTACACCACCGAGCCGGACCCCGACTCTGAATCTGACAGCTACGACCCTACTAGGGAATGCTTCAACGTCGACGGGGAGGTAGAAACCACTGACGAAATACAAGACGCCGTCGCCGGCGGTCGAGCCCTCGTAGCAAGGGAGGACCCCAGGACGCCTGGGAACGACGGTCAGGTCGACCCCCCGCCGCAGGAAGACAAAGCCACGCAACTTGCGCAGTTACGGGAGCTCAAAGCAAAGCTCGACGAAGATCGCGAATGCCTTGTCCAGCTCGAGCAGATCCTCGAGTAGGACCAACCATACCCGCCTGGCGGAAGCGCCCGTAGACGCTCAAGAGGTACATCGACAGATCGTCTGGGATGGGGAACCAGAGCAACCCGTCAGTCGCTTCCCCCGAGCAGGCCAGAACGTCGTGGCAGCAACAATGCTGCTACGTAACATGCCTGAACCCTCAAATTCCAAGCGCGGCGAATTTGAGACGAGGTGCAGACTCTGTTTCAAGTGGTGGCGGTCCAGCAGGCCGAGAGCTCAACCTCTCGACGTCGAGGAGCAGCCACGGAGAGACGTGATGAGCTGGCCCGAAACAAGAAGGTGGTGTCGGTCCATCAACAACCACCCCTCGAGGAAAGAGGACAGCACCTGTCCAAAACCACCCCATCGATAATCAACGGCGACACGACGCACGACACGACATCAACGAGTATCATCACCGTCGACATGGGGATGCAGAGGAGCGCGGTTACAGCACCCACCGCGGCGGGCGATACGATAGCGACGAGGACCGGATGGCCCCGGAACCGTCGGGCCCTCGCGTGTTCAGCAAAGCAATCCGCAGCATGCCGCTGCCCAGCCCATTTCGACCCCCGACTAGCATTGCTAAATACAACGGCGAAACCAAGCTTGAACTGTGGCTGGCGGATTTCCGGCTAGCCTGTCAGTTGGGAGGCGCCCGAGGGGATGATCGAGCCATCATCCGACAGTTGCCGCTTTTCCTCTCCGACACCGCCTGCCGATGGCTCGAAGAACTCCCGGCCAACCAGATCCACGATTGGGTCGATTTCGTCAGAGTATTTGTCGAGGATATCAGTAAGGGGTATCCCAACTAATGTACATAATGAGATCGTCCGTACGTAAGTCGAGACCCCAAACTCGACGCTCTACACAATCACGCGTATAATCATCGACGCCCTCAGCCTCGAAGACGAAAGGGGCGTCGATCGAATCAAGCAGGGCTCGAGCGCCAACTAACGTCGAATACGGAAATGGGCTCGAGCGAATCGGCAGGCGTCGAGCCCAAGGACACCGCCCGCCGCCTGACGCGCGGACGGGAACCAGGGCATTTAATGCGTCTGTCGCTTTCTCACCTAACATGCAGGTCACGGGAAGCGTGATAGGGAACAGGCACCCGTCCCGTCATTCTTTTTGCAGCCTTCCCCCACCAAAAAACCCAGAACGTGTTAGGGCACGGGAAGCGGGGATGGAACGTCTAGTCAGGACCCCCTCGAGACACCCAAGGTCAGCGCTCTAGACACCGGGAGCGTTACAAGGCGTCTGGCCCTCGACCAATGAACCAATCCCAGACGGCGCACAGAGCTAGGTATCGGAGCATGCGTAATCATCATCAAGCTACCCACACAGGACAGCTTGAGACCACGCCGGTACGGAGGCCCGAGTAGGTCAGCGCGCCATGCCTCTATCGACCCCTACTCTGACACCTATGCTTGTACCTTGGGCTTCTCCTTGGAACTATAAAACGGGAAGCCTGGGAGCGGACTCAAGAGAGAAAAACAAGGCAACACCACACTCATACGCAGTAGAACTCCCATACTCCATACCACGCTTGTATTCACCCCTGTACAAGCACATAGGTGCAAAATAATACAAACTCTCTCCCCCCCGCTGGACGTAGGGCCTTCTCTTGCCCGAACCAGGATAAATCCTTGTGTCTTTTTGCATCACCATCTAGGAAAGGGAAGCACGCGTACAAATTCACTCGTCGGTGTGACCCCCCGTGGGGAAAACACCGACAGTTGGCGCGCCAGGTAGGGGTCCTGCGTGTTTTCTCATCGATTTCCCATTCTATTCCCAGATGGCCACTCCTTCACCGATTCCGCGCTCCACGGTGATTTGGTTTGGGAGTCTCGAGTTCGTGTCTACTGGCTCCGGCTATGACATGATCTTGCGCTCAGTCAAAGGACCGGGAGGAGCCCACGTTGCACAAGCACGAATGAGGTCCACGAGGCGCCCTCGCCACCACGCCTCCCCACCCAAGAAGAGGCGTGGACGGCATCACCATCACCCTTCCGCCTCGCCACGACCAGCAGTCCGTGCCAGGCAGGAAACGACACGAAAGCCGATAGCCCCGTGCACCATGGGCACGACGGCTCAATGCCGCGAGGACCGCACGACGACAGGAGAAGATGCGCCCCGCGCACTCTCCCCCACCACCCGGCTACTTCCACACGGGCTGTTCGCCGCAAGAGGAGCCTTGCCGTTCAGCCTGGAGAATGCCGCAGCGTCACTCGCCAGGGCGATATGCCCAAACGCCCAGACGTACGTGGAGCGACCAATGGTCCTCCCATGCGACCCTGAAGCACGACCACGGGCATCCGAGCAACCAGACTTCTCCAAGGTACGAGGCCTCCGCCGCCTGGGCCCAGGACGGTACACGATCACCACCCTCAGGCAGAGGCTGCTGGAGGAAGGGCGCAGATGTTTCTACGCCGCCGAGCCGGACTCCGGCTCGGAATCTGACAGTTACGACCCTACTAGGGAGTGTTTCCATGTCGACGGAGCGGTGGAAACCACCGACGAGACACAAGACGCTGTTGCGAGCGGGCGAGCCCCTGCAGCAAGAGAAGACCCCAGGACACCTGGGAATGATGGTCAGATCGACCCCCCTCCGCAAGAAGACAGAGCCGCGCAAATTGCGCAACTATGAGAGCTCAAGGCAAAGCTTGACGAGGACCGCGAGCGCCTTGTCCTGCTTGAGCAGATCCTCGAGCAGGACCTGCCTTACCCTCCCGGCGGAAGTGTCCACAGACGAGCTCGAGAGGTGCACCGACACATCGTCGGAGACGCAGAGCCAGAGCAACCTGTCAGCCGTTTCCCTCGAGCAGGCCAGAACGTTGTGGCGGCAACAATGTTGTTACGCAACATGCCCGAGCCCTCGAACTCCCAGGCACGGCGCATCCGAGACGAGATACAGACCTTGCTCTAGGTGGCAGCAGTTCAACAAGCAGAAAGCTTGGCCTCTCGACGTCGAGGGGCAGCCACTGAAAAGCGCGATGAGCTAGCCCAAAACGAAAAGGTGTCAGTTCATCAACAGCCACCCCCTCGAGGGAGAAAGACCACGCTCATTCTCCCCATCGACAATCAGCGTCGACACGACGCGCGACGCAACATTGAAGAGAATCGACGCCGTCGGTACGGGGACACGGAGGAGCGCGGTTACAGCGCCCATCACGGTGGGAGATACGACAGCGATGAGGACCGAATGGCCCTAGAGCCACCAGGCCCATGGGTATTCAATAGGGCAATCCGTAGCACGCCGCTGCCCAGCCCGTTCCGACCCCCGACCAGCATCGCGAAGTACAACGGAGAGACCAAACCAGAGTTGTGGCTGGCAGACTTTAGGCTAGCCTATCAGCTGGGAGGAGCTCGAGGAGATGATCGAGCCATCATTAGACAGCTGCCGCTCTTCCTCTCTGACACCGCCCGCAGATGGCTCGAAGAGCTTCCAGCCGATCAGATCCACGACTGGGTCGATCTAGTTAGAGTTTTCGAGGGTAATTTCAAAGGGACCTACATATGACCTGGGAACTCATGGGACCTTAGCAAGTGCAAGCAGAAGTCAGGAGAAACTCTTCGAGAGTACGCTCGACGCTTCTTGAAGAAACACACCAAGCTGCCGCACATCCCCGACCACGACGTCATCCTGGCCTTTGTCTTTGGTACCACCAGTCGAGACTTGGTATGAGAATTAGGCCGGAATCGCCCTCAGACCGTCGATGAGCTGATGGATGTAGTGGCCAACTACGCGGCGGGAGAAGAAGCGGTCGGCCCTTTCTTCAGCTGTGAAGGAAGTAAAGGCAAGCAGCCCGCCGACGACGACAAAGGTACCAGTCAAGGGCCCAAGAAGAGCAAAAAGAAGAAGAAGATCTGGCCATTCCAACAGGAAGACCTCGACGACGATCTCGTCGCTGCCATGGAACGCAAAAAGCCTCGAGGCCCCCAGATGGGGGCATCTTCGATAAGATGCTAGAAGAGCCATGCCCTTACCATAAGGGAGGAGCCAACCTCAAGCTCAAAGACTGCCGTATGCTAAAAAAGCATTTCGACGGTCAGGGGTTCAAGAAGGACGCACGCGACGACCCAAAGAAGGAGAAGGGTGGTGATAAAGAGGACAACAAGGTCGACGACGGCTTCCCTGCCATCCATGACTGCTACATGACCTATGGTGGACCCTCGACGCAGTTGACCACAAGACAGCACAAGAGGGAACGTCGTGAGGTCTTCACGGCAAGGATGGCGGTGCCCCAGTACCTCAGCTAGTCGAGCACCCCCATTACCTTCGATCGAGAGGAACACCCCGACAAAGTAGTCGCCCCTGGCGTCTACCCGCTTGTTGTCGACCCCATCATCATCAACACCCAGCTCTCAAAGGTGCTGATGGATGGCGGCAGCAGCCTCGACATCATCTACCTTGAGACCCTCGACCTCCTAGGCATCGACAGGGGGCGGCTCAAACCAAGCGCCGGCAGCTTCCATGGCGTCGTACCAGGAAAGAAGGTGCTGCCGGTTGGTCGAATCGATCTGCCCATCTGTTTTGGCACGGTGGCCAACTTCAGAAAAGAGACCGTCACCTTTGAGGTGGTGGGGATCCCGGGCATGTACCACGCCCTCATCGGACGACTGGGTTACGCCAAATTCATGGCTATCCCCGACTACACCTACCTGAAGCTAAAGATGCCCGACCCTAAGGGCGTCATCACCGTGAGCTCCTCATTCGAGCACGCATATGAGTGCGACGTCGAGTGCGTCGAGTATGGGGAGGCGGTCGAGAGTTCCACCGAGCTCGCCTCAAAGCTCGAGGCCCTGGCCGCTGCGGCTCCAGAGCCCAAGCGCCACAAGGGCAGCTTCGAGCCGGCGGAAGGAACCAAGAAGATCCTGCTCGACCCCAACAACCCCGACGGCAAGGTGCTGACGATCAGCGCCGATCTCGATCCCAAATAGGAAGCCGTGCTCGTTGACTTTCTCCGCGCAAATGCCGACATGTTTGCATGGAGTCCCTCGGATATGCCGGGCATACCGAGGAAAGTCGCCGAGCACTCCTTGGAAATTCGAGCCGGTTCCAAGCCAGTGAAGCAGCGGTTGCGCCGATTCAACGAGGAGAAGCGCAGGATCATTGGTGAGGAGATCCAAAAGCTTTTGACGACCGGATTCATCAAGGAGGTTCACCATCCCGACTGGTTAGCAAATCCTGTACTAGTTAAGAAAAAGAACGGGAAAATGAGGATGTGTGTCGATTATACAAGTTTAAATAAAACATGTCCGAAAGTTCCCTTTCCATTGCCTCGTATCAATCAAATCGTTGATTCAACTGCGGGATGTGAAACCCTTTCTTTCCTTGATGAATATTCTAGTTACCAACAAAAAAAAATGAAAGAGTTCGACCAGCTAGCGACATCTTTCATTACACCTTTTGGGATGTATTGTTACGTGACCATGCCGTTCGGGCTTCGAAACACGGGGGCCACGTATCAGCGCTGCATGCTCCACGTGTTCGGCGAGCACATAGGGTCGACAGTCGAGGCCTATGTCGATGACATCGTCGTCAAGACGAAGCAGCGGGGAGACCTGATCCAGGACCTCGAAATCGCTTTCAGCTGTTTACGCGCTAACCAGACCAAGCTCAACCCCGAGAAGTGCGTTTTTGGGTACCTCGAGGCATGCTCTTGGGTTACATCATTTCCCAGCGCGGCATCGAGGCCAACCCCGAGAAAGTCTTGGCCGTCACAAGAATGGGGCCGATCTGAGACATCAAGGGCGTACAAAGGGTAACGGGGTGCCTAGCGGCGTTGAGTCGCTTTATCTCAAGGTTGGGAGAAAAGGCGTTGCCCCTGTACCGGCTTCTGAAAAAAGTCGAGCGCTTGTCTTGGACCCCTGAGGCCGAGGAAGCCCTCGAAAACTTGAAGAAAACATTGACCTCAGCGCCAGTCCTGGTCCCACCTCAACCTGCAGAACCACTGCTCCTTTATGTTGCCTCAACCACCCATGTTGTCAGTGCAGCTGTGGTGGTCGAGAGGCATGAGGAGGGGCACACATTGCCTGTCCAGAGGCTGGTCTATTTCGTCAGCGAGGTACTCTCGGAGACCAAAACGCGTTACCCACAAATCCAGAAGCTGATCTACGCCGTAATCCTCGCCCGACGCAAGCTGCAGCACTACTTCCTCGGCCATCCTATCACAGTAGTCAACTTGGGAGAGATCATCCAAAGTCGAGAAGCCACGGGAAGAATCGCCAAATGGTCGGTCGAGCTCATGAGTGAGACTCTCACTTATGCGCCCCGTAAGGCTATCAAGTCGCAAGCCCTTGTGGATTTCATTGCGGAATGGACAGACTCTCAGCTCCCCCCGACCCAGGTTCAGGCAGAGCTGTGGACAATGTACTTCGACGGATCCCTCATGAAGACAGGAGCTAGGGCAGACCTGCTGTTCATCTCGCCTCTGGGCGTTCATATGAGGTATGTCATCAGGATTCACTTTGCCGCATCCAACAATGTTGCAGAGTACGAGGCCCTTGTCAATGGTCTGAAGATCGCCATCGAGCTGGGAGTCCGACGCCTCGACGTTCGAGGTGACTCCCAGCTCGTCATCAACCAAGTAATGAAAGCCTCGAACTGCCACGACCCGAAAATGGAGGCGTACTGCAAGGAGGTCCATCGACTCGAGGACAAGTTCGACGGCCTCGAGCTCGTCCACGTCGCCCGATGCTACAACGAGGCAGTCGACGAACTCGCCATGATCGCGTCAACTCGAGGCACGATCCCACCCGACGCGTTCTCAAGAGATCTACATGAGCCATCCGTCGGGGGCTGGTGTCGAAGCCGCTCTAGCCCAACAGGACGACAACGTCGAAGCGCTACTAATGGCGGCTGAAGCAATGGAGTTGGAACAGCAGCCCGGTCGACCGTTTTACTGGCGCACGCCGTTCCTCGACTGCCTAATCCACTGCGAGTTGCCAGAAGATCGATCCGAGGCCCGCCGTATCGCTCGACGAGCCAAGACATATGTAATCTATGGCGAGGACAATGAGCTATATCGACGAAGCCCGACGGGGGTCTTGCAACATTACATCACCGTGGAAGAAGGCCGGAAACTCCTCGAGGACCTACACTCGGGGGCTTGTGGCCACCATGCTGCTCCACGGACCCTCGTAGGGAACGCCTTCCGACAAGGCTTCTACTGGCCAACGGCCGTAGCTGATGCCATCGAGCTCGTGCGCTCATGCCATGGGTGTCAGTTCTACGCCAAACAGACGCATCTGCCCCCCCACGCTCTTCAGATGATCCCCATCACATGGCCGTTTTCGATGTGGGGGCTCGATGTAACATCCCCGATGTTACGGTTACTAAAATCTAGATCATGTCATCATGAGCATTGCATTGCATCCTTGTTAAGCACATTATTATGCATCAACCTAAAACAAGTTTATTTTGAATGGTTGTGCTTAGGGAATTAAAGTGTGTTTATGTTGTGTATTGATGCTTGAGTTGGTTGCTAAAACCCTAGGGTGAAACGTTTCCGAAAGATTAGGGGGAAAAACCTTGATTTCTGGACCCTAGAATTGCCCCTTTTTCATAACTTAAAAACCAAGCAAAATTTGAGGTTGAGTCCAAAAGCAAAGTTGTAGATCTTTTCAAGATATACAACTTTGGTGTTTTGAGTTTTTGAAGTTTCAATGTAAAATTCAAAGTAATTTTGAAATTACAGATTTCCAGAAAGTGCCCCTTTTCCAATTTGAACCTCAAATTCAAAATCCATTTGGAATTTTGAAAAGTGGTCAACATGAAAGTTGTAGAGCTCAAAAAGTTGAACAACTTTCGTTTTGGAAGTTTTTCAAGTTGTTTGGAAAAATAAAAAGTAATTTTGGAAAATCTGATCTGCCCAATTCAAAAATTTGAATCTTCCCAAATTGAATTTTGATTTGAAAACTGTTTTGGCAAATTCGCTAATTTCCACTCAGATTTAGCCTTGGACACCAAAATATGATTTGTAGCTTATAAAAT